>NC_087196.1:4495857-4503357 GCF_035594125.1 Scylla paramamosain | reverse complement strand
GGCAGGCGGGTCAGATCCTGCCTGGGCTGAGGGGCGAGGTCGCGCGCGCCGCATCGGCGGAGTCGCAGATCGTGACGGTCTTCTTGGCGCGGGTGGCCAGCATGGGCGTGTGCGTGGGCGTGTTGGCGGCGGGCGGCAGCGTGGGCGGCGGCACGGGCTTGAGTGTGGGCGCCTCCTTCCTGAGGGTGCCGTAGGTCGCCTCCGCCTTGCCGTCCTTGGCGGGCGAGGCGGGGGAGGCCAGTGGGCTGGCGGCGGAGGGCGGCGCGCCGCTGTTGGGCGTCAGGAACTTGTCGTCGTCGGGCGTGGGCGTCACCTTGTAGATGGTGTTGGCCAGGGCGTGGTTGTGGCGGGCGTGGCCGGTGTGGTTAGCCAGGATGCCGCCGCCGCCTCCGCCGCCGCAGCCGCCGGCCAGGCAGGGCGGCGGCGCCTTGCCGCTGGCGCCGCGTGGGCCGCCGCCGCCGCCGCCGCCATAGTTGAAGAGCGCCATGGTCTCCACGTGTCAGGTGTCATCCAGGTGGAAGCGGTGTGGGGCGCCGCCCCCGGGGCCTGGGGTGCCCATGAGGGAGGCCATGCGGCGCCCCAGGCCGTAGCCGCGGCTGGTCATCTGCTCCTGCATCAGGTTGAAGCAGGTGGCGATGAGCGCCATGCCCACCAGCAGGTACAGCGCGGCGCCCAGGAGCGCCACCTGCACGCCCGTGGAGCCCGCGGGCGTGACGGCGGGCGCCAGGTCCCCGAAGCCGATGGTGGTGAGCGACGAGAAGCAGAAGTACACGGCGTGCAGGAAGGACCAGCGGTGCACGTGTGCGAACACCGCCGCGCCCCCGCAGATGTACGTCACCATCAGCACCAGGCACAGCGTCACCGGCACGGCGCCGCCCTCGCCTCCCTCGCCGCCCTCGCCACCCTCGCTGTCACTGCCGCCGCCGTCACTGCCCCACTTACGCTGTGTGGAGGAGAGGTTAGTGCAAACCCTGACCCCTCCAACATGCGTCGCTCCTGCACCCCACACCGACCCTGCACCCCTGCCCCCACAACACTCCCTGCCACACCCCACAGCGGCCCTGCACCCCTGCCCCCACAACACTCCCTGCCACACCCCACAGCGGCCCTGCACCCCTGCCCCCACAACACTGCCTGCCACACCCCACACCGACCCTGCACCCCTGCCCCCACAACACTCCCTGCCACACCCCACAGCGGCCCTGCACCCCTACCCCCACAACACTCCCTGCCACACCCCACACACCCAAGCAGCCCCCGCCACACCCCCACCAACCTCTACACACACTCTCTCAACTCCTCCTGCTCCCCCTTACCTTAGCGGGCGCGTCCACGTTGGTATATGGCGTGGGCGTGTGGGTGTTGGGGCGTGCGGTGGGTGGGCGGCGACGGCGGCGGCGGCGGCACCTGCACATCCTCCACCACACCCACTTGAGGGCGCGGGACAGAAGGTCACCTGCCGACACAACACAGGTGAGAAAATGGACAGGTGTGTGTGTGTGTGTGTGTGTGTGTGTGTGTGTGTGTGTGTGTGTGTGTGTGTGTTTAGCTTGTTTTCCTGGTTCTTTTTCGTGTTTTGTTTTTCTTGTTCTTGTTCTCCTCCTCCTCCTCCTCCTCCTCCTTTCCCTGTTTTTATTTCTTGTACTTTATTTTATTCTCCTCCTTCTCTCCTCTCCTCTCCTCTCCTCTCCTCTCCTCTCCTCTCCTCTCCTCTCCTCTCCTCTCCTCTCCTCTCCTCTCCTCTCCTCTCCTCTCCTCTCCTCTCCTCTCTCTCTCTCTCTCTCTCTCTCTCTCTCTCTCTCTCTCTCTCTCTCTCTCTCTCTCTCTCTCTCTCTCTCCATTAACTCAGGCACCTCTCTCCTTCTATCTCCCCCTCCCTTTCACACAAATGAGACAGTCTCCCTTAAAAAGACGCGGTTTTCTGTAGCTCCCTTAGAGAGAAGAGGATGGGGGCGTGAAAGAAGACTGTTTACATTGCTCTCTCTCTCTCTCTCTCTCTCTCTCTCTCTCTCTCTCTCTCTCTCTCTCTCTCTCTCTCTCTCTCTCTCTCTCTCTCTCTCTCTCTCTCTCTCTCTCTCTCTCTCAGCTATATTTACTGGGTCACATATCAGTCACAAGGCGGGAGGGAGATAAAGAGTAAGGCGCCAATAGATGCCATAACCTTCCCGCGGTTATGACAAAAGAGCATCACATTGACGGGAGTGGCATAGATTCATAAAGGGACAAAGGGGTTCTGATCCTATACGTAGAAAGCATTGGATGATAAAAAGAATTAATAAAAGAGAGAGAAAAAAAAACCGGTATTTGAATCTTATCTCCGTTTTCTTTACGTTTTCTGTTATAGACCGGGGTGAAAACGGGATAAGGAGCAAAGCGGGTTCAGATCTTGTTAGGGAAGGGAAGAAGGGAAAGTTTTAAAAGGATTCGATTCCCTTTGACGTGAATTGTCTTGGTACTTATACTCTTATCAGGCTTGGCGAGGGTACACTTGTCCAAACGTTGACGGAATGGAAGGAAATATCAGAAACGTGGGAGAAAAAGTGAAAAATATGAGAGGAAAACTAGGGAATGGTGGGAAATTGAAAGAAAAATAAGGAAATGAAGCAGAAAGAGGAAAATTTTCATAAACTAGCGAGGAAATAGAAGGAAACTGATAAAATATTGAGGAAAGTAGGGAATTGCGTAGGAATCTTTAGAAATATTATTAAAAAAGGCAAGGAAAATAAGAAATGAAGGAGAAAAGTGAAAGAAAATGTAAACACTACAAGGAAAATGATAAATATTGAGGAAAAAAACAGCAAATAAAGTATAAAGAAAAGGAATAAGGGAAAACTGAAGGAGAGGAAAGAAGAAATGAATGAGTAAAGAAAGATTGAAGAAACAAACGAAGGAAAATAATGAAAAAAGGAAAATATTCATGCCAAAAATGAGGGAAAGAATGAAAGAAAAGGGAAAGAAATGAATGAGTGAAGAAAGACGGAAGAAAGGAGCGAAGGAAAATAAGAAAAACAAATATTCATGCTACATATTTTCCCGAAAGAAAAAAAAAAAACTTTGGAAGCGGATTGGTGGAAGGAAAAGTTTGATAAATGAAGGAAGAGGAAAGTTTTGTTGCCTCAGTAAAACTCCAACACAAAATCGATACGAGAGAAAAAGAAAGAAAAAAAAAGATAGAGAAAGAAGGACGAGGAGGAAGAGGATAAACAGGAAGAAGAAAGTGAAGATTATGATGAAATGATGATGTGACGTAGAAAATAATGAAAAAAAAAAAAAACTAAAAGACGAGGAAGAGAAAGAAAGAAATAATCAGGAGAGAGAGAGAGGGAGAAAAAAAGAAGGAAAAAGAGAAGGAGGATGATAAATATGAATAATAGAGCGAAGAGTATTAAGTTGTTGATAAAATGATAATTAAATGAAGAAAAGTAATAATAGTAAAAAAAATTAAAAAATATGAATAGGAGGAAATAAATAAATAGAAGATAGAGAGAAAAAAAAATCCATTTACTTATTTACATTCAGGACCCAGACCGAGCCCAAGACCACAAGTAAATAGGTTGCTGAGTACGATAACACAACTTTCAGGACCCAGACCAAGACCAACACCACAAGTACATAGGTTACCGAGTACGATAACACAAATTTGAGCGCCCAGACCGAGACTTACTGACTTATTTACTCTTTTTCTCTTAATATACTCACTAAAACCAACTATTTATCTATTTATTTCCTTCCTCCCTTCATTATTTAGTCGGATAGAGTATAAAAGCTTACGAGAGTACGATAACAGCATAACTTGTAGCGCCCAGACCAAGACCAACTGTTTATATTTCTTTACGCTTTATTTACTCACCCACAGATGACAGGTAGAGGAGCATGAGCGGGATGCCTAGCAGTGCGTATATAATGGTGACCACACGTCCTAGGGCAGTCTGCGGGGCGACAGAACCGTACCCTGCGGAAGAACGTTAACATTAGAACACTATCATAAAAAAAAGGTAGGAAAAACATGATAAATAGGGAAAAAAACGAGGAAACAGGTATGAATCGAGGAATTAAAAGGGGAAAATATGATCATAGTGATATTGTGTGGAAAGTGAAAGGGGAAAATATAGGAAGTAAGGGAAAATAGGATGAATTAGGGAAGATTATAAGGACATGATAGGAGGAGATGCTGAATGAATGGAGGAATAAGAAGAAGTCGCAATAATATACATGATAAAAGTGGAAGAAAAATGAATTATGGTTTACTCTCTCTCTCTCTCTCTCTCTCTCTCTCTCTCTCTCTCTCTCTCTCTCTCTCTCTCTCTCTCTCTCTCTCTCTCTCTCTCTCTCTCTCTCTCTCTCTCTCTTTTATAACACTTTTATCTTGAATCTCTCTCTTCCCTTCCAATTCCCCTTTTTATTGCCCTTTCTCCTTCTTCCTTCATTTATTCACTTTTCTCTCACTTCCTCCCTTCGTCTGTTGTAGAGATGCATAAATATTTTTTTCCCTTTCCTTATTACCATTTTATTAGCGCTATTTGTCTCTTTCTCCTCTTTTTCTGTCTCGTTATTGCATTTTCTCTTCCCTCCTTCCTTCCTTCCTTCCTTCCTTCCTTCCTTCCTTCCTTCCTTCCTTCCTTCCTTCCTTCCTTCCATTCATTTATTCCTTCCTTCGCTATTTATACATTTCTTCATTTTTCTTCCCAAGCTGAGGTGAAAGATGGCCGCTGGTAAAGACTACGCTAATTTTTCCCATTGTTTTCATTATTATTCATCCGTTATTCATTTGTTATTTGTTTATCTAGTCATTTCCCGTTTTCTGTGAATTATTAACTTTTTGGGATATTTATATGGGTGTTTTTGTTTATTTCGTTGTTATTTATTTGTTATTTACTTGTTGTTAATATGTCATGCATTATAGATTCTTCAATGGCGTCTAAGTGAGTGTTAGGTTGTTACTGTTATTTATTATTCATTCATTATTCATTGTTTTTTGGTAATTATCGTACATTTTTTTTTTCACTTCCTGCTGCAAATTCTTCAAGGTGACAACAGTACGTGGGTGTTAAATTGTTAGTTATGCGTTATTCATTCATTATTCATTGTTGTTGTTGTTTTTTTTTGGCAATTATCGTACTTTTTTTCACTTATCGTATTTTTATCGTATTTTTTTCACTTCCTGCATCAAATTCTTCAAGGTGACAACAGTGCGTGGGTGTTAAATTGTTAGTTATTCGTTATTCATTCATTATTCATTGTTCTGTTTTTTTTTTTTTTTTTTTTTCAATTATCGTACTTTTTTCACTTATCGTATTTTTATCGTATTTTTTTCACTTCCTGCATCAAATTCTTCAAGGTGATAACAGTGCGTAGGTTATTCATTCATTATTCATTGTTTTTCTTATTTTTGGCAATTATCGTACATTTATTCACCTCCTGCAGCAAATTCTTCAAGGTGACAACAGTACGTGAGTGTTAAATTCTTATTTTTATTTATCATTCATTTGTTATTCGTTTTTTTTTATGCATATATGTTGTAGCTACACATTTGTTCATATTTATTTATTTTTTTCTGAGTCTCCAAGGAACGCCGTGTGGTGAGTTCTAAATATTATTGTTATTCATGTGTTTTTTTTTTCTGTTATTGATTTGTTGTGTGTGTTTTTTGTGTTGCTATTCACTCGTTATTCACTGTGGTTGTGGATCTTGTCATGTTGGAACTGTTATTATAAATTGACTCGGTTTTCTTCTGGTTATTAAATTGTTGTGCATCATATTACATTTATTATTATTATTATTATTATTATTATTATTATTATTATTTTTATTATTATTATTATTATTATTATTACAACTCGTCTTTATGTAATTCAGTTTCTTATGCATTTTTTTTTATTTATTTATTTTTTTCACGTTTTTCAGTTAGTGTTCATTTAGACATCGATAAAGTCACCACCACCACCACCACCACCACCACCACCACCACCACCACCACCATGAAGGTATGTAATAGAACAGGTATGTGAGAGAGAGAGAGAGAGAGAGAGAGAGAGAGAGAGAGAGAGAGAGAGAGAGAGAGAGAGAGAGAGAGAGAGAGTTATATGTTCCACGCTGCTGCTACTACTACTACTACTACTACTACTACTACTACTACTACTACTACTACTACTACTACTACTACTACTACTACTACTACTACTACTACTACTACTACTACTACTCCACACACACACACACACACACACACACACACACACACACACACACACACACACACACACACACACACACACACACACACACACACACACACACACACACACACACACACACACAAGTACCCAATAATAGTAAGGAGGAGGTAGAGGAAGAGGAGGAGGAGGAGGAGGAGGAGGAGGAGGAGGAGTGCATTTGACATAAAAGAAAAGGAATTAATTTAAGATTTTATTCAATTATCCTCCTCCTCCTCCTCCTCCTCCTCCTCCTCCTCCTCCTCCTCCTCCTCCTCCTCCTCCTCCTCCTCTTCCTATTCCTCCTCCTCCTCCTCCTCCTCCTCCTCCTCCTCCTCCTCCTCCTCCTCCTCCTCCTCCGAGTTATTAGAGTCCTGTCAACCTCACCACTGTCGCCTGGAGGGATTATGCAGGAGGAGGAAGAGGAGGAGGAGGAGGAGGAAGAGGCGTGGAAAATGACGGGATCTCCATAACATTCCTATACTCTCTCTCTCTCTCTCTCTCTCTCTCTCTCTCTCTCTCTCTCTCTCTCTCTCTCTCTCTCTCTCTCTCTCTCTCTCTCTCTCTCTCTCTCTCTCGTATTCAATTTTATTTTCGTTTCTGACTCGTAAATATTCGTTTTCTTTCTGTCTTTTTCTTTCTTTTCTTTCTTCATTCACTTATTCATTCCTTTCGTCCTCCCTTCCTTCATTCATTAAAACGCGCGCGCACACACACACACACACACACACACACACACACACACACACACACACACACACACACACACACACACACACACACACACACACACACACACACACACACACACACACACACACACACACACACACGTCAGTCAGTGTGTGTGTGTGTGTGTGTGTGTGTGTGTGTGTGTGTGTTCATTTCTGCGTATCATCAAAATGCAAACTGTGTGTGTGTGTGTGTGTGTGTGTGTGTGTGTGTGTGTGTGTGTGTGTGTGTGTGTGTGTGTGTGTGTGTTTGAAAAAGATATATTGGTGAAAATGGAAAATATTTGCAATGGAGAAAGAAAAAATGTTATACACTTTTTCATATATCTGTGTTTTGTATAATTTTATTTATTTATTCATTTATTTTGTTTGTTAGGTGAGGCTAGGTTAGGTTAGGTTAGGTTAGGTTAGTCAACCAGTCAGCCAGCCAGTCAGCCAGTCAGCCAGTCAGCCAGCCAGTCAGCCAGTCAGCCAGCCAGCAGTCAGTCAGTCAGCCTGCCAGTCGGTCATTCATTCAGTTAGTCAGTCAGCCAGCCAGCCAGCCAGCCATTCAGTTA
>NC_087196.1:4468357-4470857 GCF_035594125.1 Scylla paramamosain | reverse complement strand
GTCCTCTTTCTCCTCTCTCACTCTCACTCACAGCCACCCACGCTCCCCCCTTCTCTCTCTCTCTCTCTCTCTCTCTCTCTCTCTCTCTCTCTCTCTCTCTCTCTCTCTCTCTCTCTCTCTCTCTCTCTCTCTCTCTCTCTCTCTCTCTCTCTCTCTCTCTCTCTCTCTCTCTCTCTCTCTCTCTCTCTCTCTCTCTCTCTCTCTCTCTCTCTCTCTCTCTCTCTCTCTCTCTCTCTCTCTCTCTCTCTCTCTCTCAAGATTCTGTTTATTCGTGTGTGTGTGTGTGTGTGTGTGTGTGTGTGTGTGTGTGTGTGTGTGTGTGTGTGTGTGTGTGTGTGTCCTTCCTTCCTTCCTTCCTTCCTTCCTTCCTTCCTTCCTTCCTTCCTTCCTTCCTTCCTTCCTTCCTTCCTTCCTTCTGTACAACACACACACACACACACACACACACACACACACACACACACACACACACACACACACAGTAGTAGTAGTAGTAGTGGTAGTAGTTCTTCTTCTTCTTCTTCTTCTTCTTCTTCTTCTTCTTCTTCTTCTTCTTCTTCTTCTTCTTCTTCTTCTTCTTCTTCTTCTTCTTCTTCTTCTTCTTCTTCTTCTTCTTCTTCTTCTTCTTCTTCTTCTTCTTCTTCTTCTTCTTCTTCTTCTTCTTCTTCTTCTTCTTCTTCTTCTTCTTCTTCTTCTTCTTCCATAAAGGATATGAAACTACTTATCCACACATCTTCTTACCTCCTCCTCCTCCTCCTCCTCCTCCTCCTCCTCCTCCTCCTCCTCCTCTTGTAACCTTATCTGTATCGTCATTATCTTGTTGTTGTTGTTGTTGTTGTTGTTGTTGTTGTTGTTGTTGTTGTTGTTGTTGTTGTTGTTGTTGTTGATGATGATGTTATACTCTTCTTCTTCTTCTTCTTCTTCTTCTTCTTCTTCTTCTTCTTCTTCTTCTTCTTCTTCTTCTTCTTCTTCTTCTTCTTCTTCTTCTTCTTCTTCTTCTTCTTCTTCTTCTTCTTCTTCTTCTTCTTCTTCTTCTTCTTCCTCCTCCATTGATAGTTTTCATTCCTCGGATCCCTACCTTCCTCCTCCTCCTCCTCCTCCTCCTCCTCCTCCTCCTCCTCACTTCCGGTGGCTAAATTCTGCCACCCAGAAAATTTAGACCTATGCTACGTTAGGCCTATCCTGGGGCAATAGAGAGAGAGAGATAGAGACTGAGCGAGCGAGCGAGCGAGACACACACAGAGAGAGAGAGAGAGAGAGAGAGAGAGAGAGAGAGAGAGAGAGAGAGAGAGAGAGAGAGAGAGAGTACGTATGTTAGGTATGGTTATATTACACACACACACACACACACACACACACACACACACACACACACACACACACACACACACACACACACACACACACACACACACACACACACACACACACACACACACAGGAGGAGGCGGAAGAGGAAGAGGAGGAGGAAGATGAAATAAAAACAAGAAAAATGACAATCTCTCTCTCTCTCTCTCTCTCTCTCTCTCTCTCTCTCTCTCTCTCTCTCTCTCTCTCTCTCTCTCTCTCTCTCAAACGGCCTTGTCACGTGTTTAAAAGAGAAATACTTGTGTTGTTAAAGAGACGCGGACACTGTCTAGCTAAAGGTGAGAGAGAGAGAGAGAGAGAGAGAGAGAGAGAGAGAGAGAGAGAGAGAGAGAGAGAGAGAGAGAGAGAGAGCATTGCATTCACACCTGGCCCTGCAGTACCTGACACTAATAAGGCTAATTAGTGGGTGAATGAGAGAGAGAGAGAGAGAGAGAGAGAGAGAGAGAGAGAGAGAGAGAGAGAGAGAGAGAGAGAGAGAATTAAATAAATTTCAATATTTCTTCTTCTTCTTCTTCTTCTTCTTCTTCTTCTTCTTCTTCTTCTTCTTCTTCTTCTTCTTCTTCTTCTTCTTCTTCTTCTTCTTCTTCTTCTTCTTCTTCTTCTTCTTCTTCTTCTTCTTCTTCTTCTTCTTCTTCTTCTTCTTCTTCTTCTTCTTCTTCTTCTTCTTCTTCTTCTTCTTCTTCTTCTTCTTCTTCTTCTTCTTCTTCTTCTTCTTCTTCTTTCTTTTTCTTTTTCTTTTTCTCTTCTTCTTCTTCTTCTTCTTCTTCTTCTTCCTTTTATTTTCTTTCTTTCCTTTCTCTCCCACCTTTTCTATACCTACCTATATTCCTCCTCCTCCTCCTCCTCCTCCTCCTCCTCCTCCTCCTCCTCCTCCTCCTCCTCCTCCTCCTCCTCTTATCAGCATCGTAAACAAGGGTATAGAAAAAAATAACTTGTTTTCATCGTTTTAATGAAAATATTTACATGAAACTGGGAATTTTAGAGAGAGAGAGAGAGAGAGAGAGAGAGAGAGAGAGAGAGAGAGAGAGAGAGAAGGGAATAATAATAATAATAATAATAATAATAAAATGTAAAGGATAATTTAACTAAGAAACTAAATCACTCCTTTAGAATCATTTATATAATACTCCTA
>NC_087196.1:4455857-4465857 GCF_035594125.1 Scylla paramamosain | reverse complement strand
CTTACTGTTATTTTCTCTTTGGTCTTCTTGTTTTTCCTCCTCCTTTTTCCTCCTCCTCCTCCTCCTCCTCCTCCTCCTCCTCCTCCTCCTCCTCCTCCTCCTCCTCCTCCTCCTCCTCCTCGTTACAAGGAATTATTTAACTTAAGCCTGAAGGATACACACACACACACACACACACACACACACACACACACACACACACACACACACACACACACACACACACACACACACACACACACACACACACACACACACACACACACACACACACACAGACACACACACACACACACACACACACACACACACACACACACACACACACACACACACATGTTTTATTTGTTTGTTTGTTTCATTTTTTTATAGCAGAGAGAGAGAGAGAGAGAGAGAGAGAGAGAGAGAGAGAGAGAGAGAGAGAGAGAGAGAGAGAGAGAGAGAGAGAGAGAGAGAGAGAGAGAGAGAGAGAGTGGGACAGTTTGTTTTGTTGGTAAAGTTCACAAATTTTTTCCTTTGTTTTTTTCTTTTTCATGTTTCTTTTCCTTTATCTTTTCTGTTTCTTTATTTTTCACTTTTGTTGTTGTTGTTGTTTTTTGTTATTGTTATCATTATTATTATTATTAATATTATTATTATTATTATTATTATTATTATTATTATTATTATTATTATTATTATTATTGTTGTTGTTGTTGTTCTTGTTCATCATCATCTTGTTCTTCTTGTTCTTTTTATATTCTTATTATTAATATTATTTGTTGCTTTTCACTATAAAATCTTCACGTTCTCTCTCTCTCTCTCTCTCTCTCTCTCTCTCTCTCTCTCTCTCTCTCTCTCTCTCTCTCTCTCTCTCTCTCTCTCTCTCTCTCTCTCTCTCTCTCTCTCTCTCTCTCTCTCTCTCTCCCCTTTCTTTTATGACAGGAATTTTTGACAATATTTTTATCTCCCTCCTTTTATTCCCTTTTTCAATTTTTATTTATTCTTCTCTTTTAAACCTTTGACTCTCTCTCTCTCTCTCTCTCTCTCTCTCTCTCTCTCTCTCTCTCTCTCTCTCTCTCTCTCTCTCTCTCTCTCTCTCTCTCATCCTTTCTTTTTTAATTATTTCTTCTTTTCCTTTTTTCTTTATTTCACATCCAATACAGAAAGATACGTATGGTTTTATTTGTATTTTATTGACGTGTGTGTGTGTGTGTGTGTGTGTGTGTGTGTGTGTGTGTGTGTGTGTGTGTGTGTGTGTGTGTGGAAGAGGAGGAAGGGAAGACTTGATAAAGAGGGTGGATGGTGAAAGTGGAGGAAGAAGGAAGAAAGTTTAAAGAAGAAAAGAGAATGAAAAAAGAAAAGGAAAATTTGAGGTTTTGTATATATTTCTCTCTCTCTCTCTCTCTCTCTCTCTCTCTCTCTCTCTCTCTCTCTCTCTCTCTCTCTCTCTCTCTCTCTCTCTCTCTCTCTCTCTCTCTATTTTTATTTATTTTTCAGTTTTTATTATTTTTTTCTTTTTCTCTTCCCATACGTTGTTATATTTCATTTTTTCATTGTTCTTCCTTTGTGATCTTTTTTTATTTCCCTTCGTTATTCTCTTTTATATTCATTTTTATTCGTTTTTCTCTTTTTTTCTCTCATCTTTCTTTTTTAGTCTTAAGTTAATTCTCTCTCTCTCTCTCTCTCTCTCTCTCTCTCTCTCTCTCTCTCTCTCTCTCTCTCTCTCTCTCTCTCTCTCTCTCTCTCTCTCTCTCTCTCTCTCTCTCTCTCTCTCTCTCTCTCTCTCTGTTATTTATCTACCTTTCTTCTCCACACATCTTTCTTCTATCTCTTTCATCTCCTTCTTTTAATAATTCTTCCTTAATTCCTCTTTACTTCATCTTTCTCTTCTTCCTCCTTCGTTCTTTCTCTGAATTATGTTCTTCTTTCTCTGTCTGTCTGTCTGTCTGTCTCTGTCTCCGTCTCTGTTTCTGTCCGTCTCTCTCTCTCTCTCTCTCTCTCTCTCTCTCTCTCTCTCTCTCTCTCTCTCTCTCTCTCTCTCTCTCTCTCTCTCTCTCTCTCTCTCTCTCTCTCTCTCTCTAACCCAGTGAAGCGGAAAAATGGAGCGGGCAGAGGAAAGGATAAGAGAGAGAGAGAGAGAGAGAGAGAGAGAGAGAGAGAGAGAGAGAGAGAGAGAGAGAGAGAGAGAGAGAGAGAGAGAGAGAGAGAAATATTCCAAGTGAAAGCTGAAAAATGTTAACAGAACGTTAATTGAGAGAGAGAGAGAGAGAGAGAGAGAGAGAGAGAGAGAGAGAGAGAGAGAGAGAGAGAGAGAGAGAGAGAGAGAGAGAGAGAGTAACATAACCTTTGAAAAAAAATAATAAAACATGTAGCTAGTCCGAGAGAGAGAGAGAGAGAGAGAGAGAGAGAGAGAGAGAGAGAGAGAGAGAGAGAGAGAGAGAGAGAGAGAGAGAGAGGTATATGTAACGATAATGAGGCAGGTTAGTGTGTTGCTTGAATGAGCCCGTTAGACAAGGCGGGATTGTTATGAGAGAGAGAGAGAGAGAGAGAGAGAGAGAGAGAGAGAGAGAGAGAGAGAGAGAGAGAGAGAGAGAGAGAGAGAGAGAGAGAGAGTTAAAGTACGAGAGAGTGAAAGGATGGGAAAAAATTAGGAGGAGGAGGAGGATTGGAAGGAAGGATGTAAGAAGAGGAGGAGGAAGAAGTAAAAAAGGAGGAGGTGGATTAGAGGGAAAGGAAGAGAGATATAGAAGTAAGGAGGAAAGAAGAGGCGAAGGAAGAACTAGGAGGCATGGAGAATGAAGAGAGATGAAGAAGGAAGAAGAGGAGAAGAAGGAAGAAAATGAAGAATACAACAACAACAACAACAACAACAACAACCACACACTCACCAATAGTAGTGATAACAGTGAGGGAGTATAGAAACCCCCCTTCGATACTCCACTTGCTCTTAATAGTCGTAGTCTCCCCGGTCCAGCCATTGCCCACGAGGTCCACCACTTCCTTCTGGTAATATTTCACAATCCCCGTTACGTTGCTCCGCCAGTTTCCTTCATCCAGAACATTGAGAGCCACTGTCACATTCCACAGGCGCTCTATCGTCTTATTCCTTAAATCATCCGCATCTATTACCACCTCCGTCCCATCCTCCTCTTCCTCCTTTTCTATATGGGAGAAGAGAAAGGCGCCCATTATTGTATACCCGACCATCAGTCCACACACACCCACGTTACTGAACACAAAGGCTATTGTGGATCTACAGCAGTCCTTGATTTTCTCTCCCAAGGGTTTGCGGTACACGTGTGGGTGCCCGTGTGGCTGTGGGGCGTCCCTCGGGTGGTGTGGGTATTCGTGTGGGTGTGGCTGGGGGTGGCCGTGAGGGTGTGGGTGGCGTGATGGCCCTCTACCTCTCTCTGTTGCCATTTTTTGGGTTTTAGTTTGTTTGGGTTAAGTTTGGTTTGTCAAGTAATGTACGCACTCATGCACTCACACACTCACTTGTCAACCTTATCTGTTATTTCATCTACTTGTTTTCCTTGTGTACTTCCGTTTCACTGTTTTTCCTCCGTTTCAATGTATTTTCCTCCGTTTGGACAACTTTTTTAGCATCCTTATTTACCTTTTCACTATCAGTCTATCATTTTCACACGCTCTCTCCTCGTCTAACCCTTTCCTTTTCCCTTCATTTATCACACTGCCACACACCACTCAAATTTATAGCAAAGGTTTATATTTCAGATGCACCTTTTTCTTTTATTCTCTTTCAATTACAACACTTTATAATTCCGTTTCTGTTCGTAATGTTGTCTTATATTTTAGTTCACCTCAGTGTTTAGACTTTATAGTGTATTCTTGTCTTAGCACTGTCTTGAATCTGTACTTGAGATAGACTGATAGATAGATAGATAGATAGATAGACAGACAGACTGATAGATAGGTAGATATGAGAGAGAGAGAGAGAGAGAGAGAGAGAGAGAGAGAGAGAGAGAGAGAGAGAGAGAGAGAGAGAGAGAGAGAGAGAGAGAGAGAGAATAACTGATTTAAGATGGAGGGGAACAAAGGGGAATGAATAAAAAGAGAAACAAAAAGAAAAAGAGAAGAGAACGAATGAGGAAGAGGAGGAGGAGGAGGAGGAGGAGGAGTAATAAATATGGAAGAGAAAAGAGAAAGGGAGAGAGAGGGAGACAGAATGAAAGAGGTGTGAGAAAGAAGAAAAAATATATATAGAGCAAGAGAGAGAGAGAGAGAGAGAGAGAGAGAGAGAGAGAGAGAGAGAGAGAGAGAGAGAAAGTGAAAAGAAAGAATGGATAAAGATAGAAAGAGAGAAAGAAAGATAGAAAATATAGACAAACAGAAAAGAGAAAGAGGGAGAGAAAGAGTTTTGAGAAAGATAAATAAAAAAATAAATAAAGAAGGAAATGAGAGAAAAACACAAAAATGCACAATAATATTATCTTTTATCAAATCTTCCTCTTCTTCTTCTTCTGCTCTTCTTCCTCTCTTTATCCTGTTATCCCTGTTTATCGTTTCGTTATCCAAGAGGGAGGCTGGGATGGAGGAAGAGAGAATGGAGACAAGAAGAAAAATGATAAAAATGTAGATAAAGAGAAGAGAATAAATATTTTTCCATTTTCCTCTTCTTCTTTCTTAATTATGGTGGTGGTGGTGGTGATAGTAGTAGTAGTAGTAGTAGTAGTAGTAGTAGTAGTAGTAGTAGTGATGTATATCTTCTTCTTCTTCTTCTTCTTCTTCTTCTTCTTCTTTTCTTTTTCTTTTTCTTTTTCTTTTTCTTCTTCTTCTTCTTCAGAGAGGTTCAATCTGAAGATAAGAAGTGTAGTTAGTATAAATCTCTCTCTCTCTCTCTCTCTCTCTCTCTCTCTCTCTCTCTCTCTCTCTCTCTCTCTCTCTCTCTCTCTCTCTCTCTCTCTCTCTCTCTCTCTCTCTCTCTCTCTCTCTCTCTCTCTCTCTCTCTCTCTCTCTCTCTCTCTCTCTCTCTCTCTCTCTCTCTCACACTTGAATGTGCAGGAGATAAATTAATGGGAGATAGTCGAGGTTGAGAGAGAGAGAGAGAGAGAGAGAGAGAGAGAGAGAGAGAGAGAGAGAGAGAGAGAGAGAGAGAGTAATTATGTGCCGTGATATCTTTTAATTAAATGTGAAAAGTTATGATCTCCATCGAAAGAAAAAAATGATGTTTGGAATCTGTTTTATTCATCATCATCATCATCATTATTATTATTATTATTATTATTATTATTATTATTATTATTATTATTATTATTATTATTATTATTATTATTACTACTACTACTACTATACTACTATACTACCACTACTACTACTACTACTACTACTACTACTACTACTACTACTACTACTACTACTACTACTACTACTATTATTATTACTATTATTATTGTTATTATTATTATTGCTACTACTACAACTACACACACACACACACACACACACACACACACACACACACACACACACACACACACACACACACACACACACACACACACACACACACACACACACACACACACACACACACACACACAGAGGGAAGGAGGAGGAAGAAGAAGAAGAGGATGAGGAGGAGGAGGAGGAGGAGGAGGAAGAGGAACAGGAGGAGGAAGAGGAGGAAGAGAAGATGGAAGAGAAAAAAAAACGAAAAAGAAGAAAAGACACACACACACACACACACACACACACACACACACACACACACACACACACACACACACACACACACACACACACACACACACACACACACACACACACACCTACGTAACCTCACCTGTGCCGTGTCAAGTAAATACCCCCTCAGTAATGACAGGTGAGGCAGGGAGATGAAGGAACACACAGGTAAACAAACTGTCTCTCCTCCTCTTTCACTTCTTGCGTCGTGCCCTGGAATAGACGAACAGCTGATACACTTCTTGGGTGTTTGGGGATGTGTGAGTCGTTGAGGGGTGTGGGTAAGGGGGATGGAGGTGTTGGGGGTGTCTGAGGTAGGGGAGACGGTGTATGAGTTACGTCTTGGGTGTGTTTTGAGTGTATTTTGGGTGTTTTGAGTGTTTGGGTGTGTTTTGAGTGTTTTGGGTGTGTTTGGAGTGTTTTGGGTGTGTTTTAAGTGTTTTGGGTGTGTTTTGGGTGTTTTGAGTGTTTTGGGTGTGTTTTGGGTGTTTTGGGTGTGTTTTGAGTGTTTTAGGTGTGTTTTGGGTGTGTTTTGAGTGTTTTGGGTGTGTTTTGAGTGTTTTGGGTGTGTTTTGAGTGTGCTTTTGGGTGTGTTTTGAGTGTTTTGGGTATTTTTTGAGTTTTGGGTGTGTTTAGAGTGTTTTGGGTATATTTTGGGTGTGTTTTGGGTGTGTTTTGAGTGTTTTGGGTGTGTTTTGGGTGTGTTTCGGGTGTATTTTGAGTTTTGGGTGTGTTTTGAGTGTTTTGTGTGTGTTTTGAGTGTTTTGGGTGTGTTTTGAGTGTGCTTTGGGTGTGTTTTGAGTGTTTTGGGTGTGTTTCGGGTGTGTTTTGAGTGTTTTGGGTGTGTTTTGAGTGTTTTGGGTGTGTTTTGAGTGTTTTGGGTGTGTTTCGGGTGTGTTTTGAGTGTTTTGGGTGTGTTTTGAGTGTTTTGGGTGTGTTTTGAGTGTTTTGGGTGTGTTTCGGGTGTGTTTTGAGTGTTTTGGGATGTGTTTTGAGTGTGCTTTGGGTGTGTTTTGGGTGTGTTTTGAGTGTTTTGGGTGTGTTTTGAGTGTGCTTTGGGTGTGTTTTGGGTGTGTTGAGTGTTTTGAGTGTGTTTTGAGTGTGCTTTGGGTGTGTTTTGAGTGTTTTGGGTGTGTTTTGGGTGTGTTTTGAGTGTTTTGGGTGTGTTTTGAGTGTGTTTTGGGTGTGTTTTGAGTGTTTTGGTTGTGTTTTGAGTGTGTTTTGGGTGTGTTGAGTGTTTTGGGTGTGTTTTGAGTGTGTTTTTGGGTGTTTTGAGTGTTTTGGGTGTGTTTTGAGTGTGTTTTGGGTGTGTTTTGAGTGTTTTGGGTGTGTTTTGAGTGTGCTTTGGGTGTGTTTTGGGTGTGTTTTGAGTGTGTTTTGGGTGTGTTTTGAGTGTTTTGGGTGTGTTTTGAGTGTGCTTTGGATGTGTTTTGAGTGTGTTTTGTTATATTTTTTGGGTAATATTATCCCTTCCTCCTCCTCCTCAATCTGTGGTATCCTGTCTCTCCCACTAAAAGAATAGAACAGTTACCCAAACACCCTAGCAAGAACATTGGTGGGGGTCTGTTGCTGCTTGTACTTCCTTTGTATTCCTTTGCATTCCACCTCTAACGCTATCTTGACAAGTAGCGGCTGAAAAAGTCTACGGTGAACTGGACCCACGTTTCACTAACTCTACGGGGAAGGACAGCCACTTTGCACAGGTTTGCTGGAGGTGTGTGGCGACCTAGTTAGCATTGCAACACTCAGGGGCGTAACACAGGGAACACAGTACTGGTCTAGCAACACAGTATTAGTAACAGAATATTAGTAATGATATTAGTATGTTTAATATTTTTGACTAGTTTTGCTGTATTTGAGTGGAGAGTGAATATATTGTGGAAATTGAGAGAGAGAGAGAGAGAGAGAGAGAGAGAGAGAGAGAGAGAGAGAGAGAGAGAGAGAGAGAGAGAAACACAGACAAACAAACACACTTTTCCTCTTCCACCACCAGTACCACCACCAGCACTACCACCACCACCACCACAACAACAACAACAACAACAACAACAACAACAGCAACAACAACAACACTTAAAACCTTCACAGCAGCTTAGCACTTTGTTCCCCCCACGCTCCTAATTAGGGTCAGGAAGAGAAGGATAAAATTAGGAATATTGTTTTTTGTGTCTAAGGAAAAGAGTTTAGTTTATTCTTGCTGGTTGTGTTGATGTTGTTATTTTCTTGTTTTTTTTTCCTTCTTTTCTTTGTTTTGGTTTAAAGTTCATGTTACCTTTTTTATTTTATTTTCTCTCTTATTTCCTTCCTTATTTTTTGTTTCTTTATTTTGTTTTTATTTTCTTTCGTTTCTTCTAATTTTACATTTCTATTTTTTTTTTCGTTTATTTCTTTCCCTTTTCTTCTTATTCTATTTGTCTGTTTTCATTTTTTATTTCCTTCTCTCCCTCCCTCCTTCCCTCCTTCCCTCCCTCCCTCCCTCCCTTTCATTCCCTCCAATCACCCACATTTTAATACCTCCTCCTCCTCCTCCTCCTCCTCCTCCTCCTCCTCCTCCTCCTCCTCCTTCTCCTCCTCCCCGTCCCCCCCTTACCTGTCACCTGAATTAATTAATGTATGATGAATTACCTGGGCTTTTTAATTAGCTTTAGAGAGGTGCACCCGAATTTGCAGGTATGGGTGCTCTCTCTCTCTCTCTCTCTCTCTCTCTCTCTCTCTCTCTCTCTCTCTCTCTCTCTCTCTCTCTCTCTCTCTCTCTCTCTCTCTCTCAGGGAGGAGGAAGAGGAGAAGGAAAATAGAGAAATGAGAGGAAAAGAGAAAAATATTGCTTGTAAAAAGAGATAGATGGAAATTAGAATAAAGAGGAAGAAGAGGAAGAGGAGGAGGAAGAAGAAGAAGAAGAAGAAAATAAAGGAAGATAAGGAATAAGAAGGTAAAAGAGGAGAGGAAGAAATTACTTGAGACAGGAAAAGAAGGAAAAGAGGAGGAGGAGGAGGAGAAGGAGGAGGAGGAAGAGGAGGAGGAGGAGGAGGAGGAGGAGGAGGAGGATTTTCTACCTCTGCTGTGTCTTTCAAGCTAAACCACGATATATGAACAGTAAATAGCTGCTTTGTACGGAGGAGGAGGAGGAAGAAGAGGAGGAAGAGGAGGAGGAAGAAGAGGAGGAGGAGGAGGAGAAGTGTTAGTGTTTTTTTTTAATCTCCACCTTTTTTCCTTTTCCTCTTTCCTTCTCTTTCCCTCCTTTCCTCCACTTTTCCTTCTCTTTCCTCCACTTCCCCTCCACTTTTCTTAACTTTTCCTCCACTTCATATTTTCCTCCACCTTCTCTTCACTTCCCTCCTCTTTAATCTTTCCTCCACTTCTGCTGCTGCTTACCCACCCATCATAACGCCCTCTCTCTCTCTCTCTCTCTCTCTCTCTCTCTCTCTCTCTCTCTCTCTCTCTCTCTCTCTCTCTCTCTCTCTCTCTCTCTCTCTCTCTCTCTCTCTTTACCTCACTTTAATTGGCTTTACTACAACTTTGCAAACTAATTAAGCAAACTTTTGTGGGTCATTACGATAAGACACAAAGCGAGGCACCTGCCCACCTGTCTCACCTGTAATTAGCACCTGTGACCTCACCTGTACGTTAATTAGGGGTTATTAGTGCGCTTGTACTGGTAACACCTGTATAATATCACCTGTATGTGTTAATTACGGTTCACAAGAAAGGTAGAAGGTACAAGGTAGGATAAATTAGAAGGAAGAAAGAAAGGAAGGAAGGAAGGAAGGAAGGAAGGAAGGAAGAGAGAGAAAGATACGATGAAGGAAGGAAGGAAGAGAGAAAGCTGTGATGGAAGAAGAAAAACGAGAGGAAAAGAATGAGAGAGAGAGAGAGAGAGAGAGAGAGAGAGAGAGAGAGAGAGAGAGAGAGAGAGAGAGAGAGAGAGAGATTCCCTTGAGATTTTGTTGGTTTATTTTCACTTTTCCTGTCCGTTTTTTTAATAGAGAAAGGGAGTGGGAGGGGGAGGTCACCCTGGGAGAATGGGGGGGTCAGTGAGGGGTCACCGGGGTCAGGTCATAAAGCCTAATGGAGATGAAGGGTCTCTAAGGTCAAGGGGGGGCGGAGGGGGGAGATGGGGGAGTCATTGCAAAGTTTGAGGTGGTGGTGGAGAGAGAGAGAGAGAGAGAGAGAGAGAGAGAGAGAGAGAGAGAGAGAGAGAGAGAGAGAGAGAGAGAGGAAAAGAAGAAATAGATGTGAGAGAAAGAAGAGAGGAGGAGGAGGAGGAGGAGGAGGAGGAGGAGGAGGAGGAAAAGGAAGTTTGGTGAGAGTCTGTATT
>NC_087196.1:4448357-4450857 GCF_035594125.1 Scylla paramamosain | reverse complement strand
CTCTCTCTCTCTCTCAAGTATTCACAATTTTTTAACAAAACAAAAACTAAAATAAATAAAAATGAAAATATCAAACAGGATAAAACGTCTTTCCTCACAAACGTTGTGCAGCAAACGTTTCCAGTCTGAGCTGAAACGTTTCTCTCCGCCTTTAATCGCTTTCTCTCCTTTTCTCCTCTTAAAAAGCTTTCTTTCCTCCGCTTCTCTCGTCTCTAAAATGCTCTCTCTCTCTCTCTCTCTCTCTCTCTCTCTCTCTCTCTCTCTCTCTCTCTCTCTCTCTCTCTCTCTCTCTCTCTCTCTCTCTCTCTCTCTCTCTCACACACCAAGACGTTTTCTTCTCTTCTAGCAAACGTTTTTCTCTTCATATTAAACGTTTATATTAAATATTTTGTCTTTTATCTTTAATCTAATCTAACCTAACCAAACTTAACCTTACCTAACTTAACCTAACCGAACGTAACCTAACCTAACCTAACCTAACCTAACCTTACCTAACCTACCCCAAACTAACCTAACCTAACAATCTCAACATTTTCAATTATTTTCCCTCAAACGTTTGCTATTGAAAGAAACGTTATCCTCGTTGGCGTGGGTGACATTAGGGTGCCTTTATCGTTGGAAGTACATAGTAAATCACCCTTATCAGAGAGAGAGAGAGAGAGAGAGAGAGAGAGAGAGAGAGAGAGAGAGAGAGAGAGAGAGAGAGAGAGAGAGGAAAAGGAATATTGAGGTGAGAGGAAGAATGTCATAGAAAAAAAATATATAAAAGAGGAGGAGGAGGAAGAAAAATATATAAAAGAGGAGGAGGAGGAAGAGGAGAAAGAGGAGGAGGTGCCGGAAGAAATGGAAGAAGAGGAGGAAGAGCAGGAATGGTTTAAAGTGAAAGGAAGGAAAGGAAGATATAAAAGATAACGGAAGGAAGAGGAAGAGGAGGAGGAAGAGGAAGAAGAGAAGGAGGAGAAGAAAGAGGAAGAGAATCAAAAGGATATTGGAGAGAGAGAGAGAGAGAGAGAGAGAGAGAGAGAGAGAGAGAGAGAGAGAGAGAGAGAGAGAGAGAGAGAGAGAAATAATGAAATGCAGGAATGGAGGAAGAGTGAATAATGTAACCGGAGGAAGAGGAGGAAGAGGACGAGGAGGAAGAAGAGGAGGAGGAGGAGGAGGAGGAAGAGGAGGGAAAAAAAGATGATAAACACAAAGAAAGAACAAACAACAACTGATCTATTGCCTCATAGAAACTAGAGGAGGAGGAGGAGGAGGAGGAGGAGGAGGAGGAAGGAAATTGGAGGGTCTCTCTTCATTTGTTTTCCGTGGCAGTAATGAGACAAGAGAGAGAGAGAGAGAGAGAGAGAGAGAGAGAGAGAGAGAGAGAGAGAGAGAGAGAGAGAGAGAGAGAGAGAGAGAGAGAGAAATAAAATAGTTTGCCTTTAAAATTTGTTTGTATTTCGTTTTCTTTGGTTTGTTTTTAATTTTTGTATTTTAACTATTATTATTATTATTATTATTATTATTATTATTATTATTATTATTATTATTATTATTATTATTATTATTTCATTAAGATTTTTATTTAATTTTCTTATTTTTATTTTTATTTTTCTCTATTTTTGTTTAATTAAATGTTTTTTTTATTTGTTCTTTATCATTATTATTTTTATTCATTATTAATAATTGTTATTTTTTATGATGTATTTGTTCTTAAAAATTCTCTCTCTCTCTCTCTCTCTCTCTCTCTCTCTCTCTCTCTCTCTCTCTCTCTCTCTCTCTCTCTCTCTCTCTCTCTCTCTCTCTCTCTCTCTCTCTCTCTCTCTCTCAGCTTTGCACCTGTTCTACACACACACACACACACACACACACACACACACACACACACACACACACACACACACACACACACACACACACACACACACACACACACACACACACACACACACATTAAGGTATTTCCATCATAACCCGTGTGTGTGTGTGTGTGTGTGTGTGTGTGTGTGTGTGTGTGTGTGTGTGTGTGTGTGTGCGCGTGTGTGTGCGCGCGCGTGTGTGCGTGTGTCTTGGCACGAAACTGAGTCTCAAAATATTAGGACAAGGACAATTTTTTTCTCTTTCTCTCTCTCACACTGAAAAAATCTCTCTCTCTCTCTCTCTCTCTCTCTCTCTCTCTCTCTCTCTCTCTCTCTCTCTCTCTCTCTCTCTCTCTCTCTCTCTCTCTCTCTCTGGGAGTACTAGGGCTCTATTTTTATATTTCTCTCTCTCTCTCTCTCTCTCTCTCTCTCTCTCTCTCTCTCTCTCTCTCTCTCTCTCTCTCTCTCTCTCTCTCTCTCTCTCTCTCTCTCTCTCTCTCTCTCTCTCTCTCTCTCTCTCTCGTGTATGGTTACCTTTGCTAGAGAGAGAGAGAGAGAGAGAGAGAGAGAGAGAGAGAGAGAGAGAGAGAGAGAGAGAGAGAGAGAGAGAGAGAGAGAGAGAGAGAGAGAGAGAGAGAGAGAGAGAGAGAGAGAGAGAG
>NC_087196.1:4435857-4438357 GCF_035594125.1 Scylla paramamosain | reverse complement strand
GTTTTTAAAGGTGTTTTTATTATCTTAGATGGTTTAACAGTGTGTAGTGGAAGTTGATGGGGCTTTCACATGTGTTTTTGTGGTTTTAATGGAAGTTATTAAGCTTTTCTAGAATATTCCCTTGGTTCCAGACAATTTAACATTCTCTATCAGACATTACTGACACTTCCACCTCCTGTCGAACCCCCAGGTGACTATGGGGGCTTTGACGAGAGCCAGCTGACGAGCAGGACGGGCGGCAAGGCAGAGGTTGTGTCCTATCTGAAGCAGCAGGAGGGGTACACACGTCTGGTTATGGTAGGGGATGGTATCACTGACCTAGAGGCCTATCCCCCTGCTGACACCTTTGTGGGTATGTGTTGGGAGGTTGTGGGAGAGGCTAGGAGTGTGTGTGTGTGTGTGTGTGTGTGTGTGTGTGTGTGTGTGTTTTGGAAGTGTTTCAGGGACTGTGATGGTGTGTGGGGCATCTGGGAGTGTTCTAAAGGTGTGAGGGTGTGTGGCTGTGTTTCAGAGTGTGTGGATGTGTCTAAAAAGTGTGTTATGAGTGTGTTTGTGGGTTTTTAGGTTATCGTTTCGTAGCTAAACAATATTTTTTTTTCATTTTTAGTGAGTTTCTGAAGTGTTGTGGTGTGTGGGAGGCTGTGTGGGAGGCTGTGTGGGAGAGATTGGGGAGTGTGTGATGTGAAACTAATCTTCATATGTTTTGTGTGTAAATCTCTCATTCATATCATTTGAAATACCTGACTGTGTGTGTGTGTGTGTGTGTGTGTGTGTGTGTGTGTGTGTGTGTGTGTGTGTGTGTGTGTGTGTGTGTGAAGCATGTTTGCATAGATAAGATTAACAAGCTGCATATAATATTTTGTGTATGTGTTTCATGTGTGTGTGTTTCATGTGTGTGTGTGTGTGTGTGTGTGTTTCAGTGCCCCTATCTCATGTTACATCACAACCATACTCTATTTGCAAGCAGAATATTATATACAAGTGATTAAATCTCAACACCAGACCTCTTTTGTCATGTCCCCTATACCACTCGAAGACCCCCACCAGACCCCCTCTTAGTCACCAGTGTCATGTCCCCTGTATTACTTGAAGACCTCCACGTGACCCCCTCTTAGTCACCAGTGTCATGTCCCCTGTATTACTTGAAGACCTCCACGTGACCCCCTCTTAGTCACCAGTGTCATGTCCCCTGTATTACTTGAAGACCTCCACGTGACCCCCTCTTAGTCACCAGTGTCATGTCCCCTGTATTACTTGAAGACCTCCACGTGACCCCCTCTTAGTCACCAGTGTCATGTCCCCTGTATTACTTGAAGACCTCCACGTGACCCCCTCTTAGTCACCAGTGTCATGTCCCCTGTATTACTTGAAGACCTCCACGTGACCCCCTCTTAGTCACCAGTGTCATGTCCCCTGTATTACTTGAAGACCTCCACGTGACCCCCTCTTAGTCACCAGTGTCATGTCCCCTGTATTACTTGAAGACCTCCACGTGACCCCTCTTAGTCACCAGTGTCATGTCCCCTGTATTACTTGAAGACCTCCACGTGACCCCCTCTTAGTCACCAGTGTCATGTCCCCTGTATTACTTGAAGACCTCCACGTGACCCCCTCTTAGTCACCAGTGTCATGTCCCCTGTATTACTTGAAGACCTCCACATGACCCCCTCTTAGTCACCCCTGTCATGTCCCCTGTACCACTCGAAGACTCCCACCAAATCCCCTCTTAGTCACCCCTGTCACATCCCCTGTACCACTCGAAGACTCCCACCAGACCCCTCTTAGTGACCCCTGTGCCTTTCTCCCCAGGATTTGGCGGCAATGCAGTGCGGGAGGTAGTGAAGGAAAAGGCCCCTTGGTTTGTCAATGACTTTGGAACCCTTATTAGTGAGCTGCAGAAGGAAGACTAGCAGAAGAGGAAGCCAGTGCCAGATTGAGCACTGGAGAAGACTTGACCTGGATGTCTTAGCGATGTCTTATGGTGTCTCTCTGCCTGCCTGATTGTGTGTGTGTGTGTGTGTGTGTGTGTTGCATATTCTGTCTACTTCTTGTTTATTTTGATTATTTTGATGTTTTTTCTCTGTTTTTCTTTGTATTTGTGTTGATTTTGGTGGAAAGAATGTGTTTAAACTTCTAATTTTTATTTTTTTGTGTTTATTTGCTTGAATTAATTTTTTGCAAGAATGGACATGTTTATTATTGTAATTACTTATATTTTGATCTATTTTTTTTTTGTTTAATTTTGAAGAAAGACCTTTATTATGTAGCACAGGACAGCTGCAGTGTTACCTGGTCAGTGTGAATGCCCTCCCCCTCCACACACACACGCACACGCACATGCACACACACACACACACACACACACACACACACACACACACACACACACACACACACACACACACACACACACACACACACACACACACACACACACACACACACACACACACTTCACTATCCTATTCCCTCCCATGACAGTATCTATGCAATAAACTTC
>NC_087196.1:4423357-4430857 GCF_035594125.1 Scylla paramamosain | reverse complement strand
GACATTGGGCAAGCCTGGCAGGTGTGTGGGGGTGCTGGGGTGTTGGGGTGTAGGTGTGTGTGTTTTCAGGGTGTTTTTTTTATGGTTCTAGTGACAGATTAGCAAGATTTCTACATTAATAACTTGATTAACTAACTAACTAATTAACTTGAAAACCCCAGCTTATCATCTTTGTGGCTTTGCAAAACAGTTCTGGCGAAGTGACAGAGGTTTTTAAGGTTCTATTCATGGTTCTAGTGACAAATTAACATTTCTACGCTATTAACAGGAGAAACACTCTTGAGAATTCTGCTAATCATTTTTGTGGCCTTGCAAAAAGTTGTAGCGAAGTGACATAGGTTTTCAAGGATGTTTTTACGGTTATAGTGACAGATTAACAACATATCTACATTACTAACAGGTGAAATACTCTTGAGGACCCGGCTAATCATCTCGGTGACCTTGAAAAACTGTCTTGGTTAGAGAGAGAGAGAGAGAGAGAGAGAGAGAGAGAGAGAGAGAGAGAGAGAGAATACAGGACTTAGAATCACGAACAGCCTACTTAATAATCACGGCATCTCTTCCTGACACCTTCCTCCACACTGTACAGACTTCTCGCGCTGGTCTCCGTGTTCGCGGCCATTTACGGCGTGTCCACAGTGTTCCTCATCCTGATCTCCTCCTTCATGAATGAGTTACTGCCGGTATTGTCTAACTGTGAGTGGCTGCTGGTGGCGGGCGGCATTGTCCTGCCCTTCACGTGGCTCGGCACCCCCAAGGACTTCTGGTGAGTAGCGTCCTTGAGAGAATCCGTAAAGCCAGCGGTGTGAGAACAGATACACGGCTGAAAACCAGCTAACCCTTTGTACTCTTGTCTAACCCTTTGTACTCTTGTCTAACCCTTTGTACCTCTTGTCTAACCCTTTGTAATCTTGTCTAACCCTTTGTACTCTTGTCTAAACGTTTGTACTCTTGTCTAAACCTTTGTACTCTTGTCTAACCCTTTGTACTCTTGTCTAACCCTTTGTACTCTTGTCTAACCCTTTGTACTCTTGTCTAACCCTTTGTACTCTTGTCTAACCCTTTGTACTCTTGTCTAAACGTTTGTACTCTTGTCTAAACCTTTGTATCCTTGTCTAACCCTTTATACTCTTGTCTAACCCTTTGTACCCTTGTCTAACCCTTTGTACTCTTGTATAACCCTTTGTACTCTTGTCTAACCCTTTGTACTCTTGTCTAGCCCTTTGTACTCTTGTCTAACCCTTTGTACTCTTGTCTAACCCTTTGTACCCTTGTCTAACTCTTTGTACTCTTGTCTAACCCTTTGTACTCTTGTCTAACCCTTTGCATTCCTGTCTCAGCCTTCACACCCTCCTCCTCTCTCTTCACCGCCTCCTTCACCGCCTCCTGCAGGCAGTTGTCGGTGGTGGCCGCGGCGTCGACGGGCCTGGCGTGCTTGGTGATCTTCGTGGAGCTGTTGGTGGAGGCGCCCGGGTTCCCTGAGCCGCAGTACACCAACCCCACCGTGTACACCTTTGCTCTGGGCTTCGCCTCCATCCTCTTTGCCTTTGGCGGCGCCTCCGTCTTCCCCACCATCCAGAACGACATGGCGGGACAGGGCGCTCTTCGGCCGCAGCGTGGCTCTCGCATTCCTCGGTCAGTAGTAGTAGTAGTAGTATAGTAAAATTTATAATAGTAATAACAATGTCAGCATTAGTATGTAGATAGTGGTAGTAGCAGTAGTAGTAGCAGTAGTAGCAGGAGCAGTAGCAATAGTAGCAGTAGCAGGAGCAGCCGTTAAAAACAGTAGTAGTAATAAAAACACTAATTATACACTAATGGACACACAGACAGACGGACAGCAGTACCAGTAGCAGCAGCAATAACAGTAACAGTAGCACCACCATTCACCTAACGGTCCCAACACACACACACACACACACACACACACACACACACACACACACACACACACACACACACACACCTCACCTCAACACAGATGCCAAACACTTACCAAACATTGCGTCACTTAACACGTCTATAACAAGTGCCCCAGCTCCCTCTAGACTCGGAAATCATGTCATATTTATTTATTTTTTATTTATTTATTTTTTTTTTTTATTTTTTTTTTTTTTCCCCTGAAGTTCTGGCCTTATTCTACAAGATCTCTCTCTCTCTCTGACGTGATAAGATACTGAGTTGATAAGGAAAGAGATTTGTCATAAGTATTTTTTGAATTTGTCGTCTACTTTTGTCTCATTATCAGTTTTCTTTGCTTTATTTAGATTTATTTTTTACTTTTATTTTCGTTCGTTTTCTTTTTCTTGTTTTTTTTTTCTTTCTTGGTTTGTTTTGGAGTGTTTTCGTTTCTCTCTCTCTCTCTCTCTCTCTCTCTCTCTCTCTCTCTCTCTCTCTCTCCTCTCTCTCTCTCTCTCTCTCTCTCTCTCTCTCTCTGTCTCCTTTTCGTTTTTACATTCTTCGTTTTTTCTTATCCTGTGATTCTTTCTCTTTTCTCCCTATTTTTTCATATTAATTCTTGTTCACACCCTCAGACACACACACACACACACACACACACACACACACACACACACACACACACACACACACACACACACACACACACACACACACACACACACACACTCATCACTCCCGCACACTACTTTCACAGGATTGCTGCTGATGTACCTCCCTGTCACGCTGGCTGGTTACATAGTGCTGGGGTACGAGGTGAAGAGCAATATCCTTTTTGACGTGGACACCAGCAAGGCGGTGATCAAGGTGGCGATAGTGATGGAGGTGTTGAAATCTGACTGGCACTTACATCATCACCAACCAACCCTGTGTTCCAATTGTTTGAGGAGGTTCTTGGTGTTGAGAACCGTAAGTGTTTGTTTGTGTTGGGTTTGTGTTGGGTTTGTGTGTGTATTGGGTTCCTTTCTGTATATCTATCTATCTATTTGTCTGTTTGTCTGTCTGTTTAGCTGTCTGTTTATTTGTTTATTTATCTAGTTGTTTGTCTGTCTATCTGTGTGTGTGTGTGTGTGTGTGTGTGTGTGTGTGTGTGTGTGTGTCTTTTGTTGTTAAGATTTCGTTTTTACGTTTGATTTTCTTTCTTTTCCTTTCTTTTCATTCTGTTTGCAATTTTTTCGTTGTTTTCTTTCTCTGACTCTCTCGTCTAACTCTCTTTTTGATTTACTTTTCTCATCAGTTTTCATTCTTTTCTTTATGTTTCGTCTAATTTATTTCCCTCCCTGTTCAAATCCATCATATTTTCCTCACTTCCTCCTATCTCTCTCCCACTCTCCCTCTATCTTGCGCAGGGTTCGGGTGGCAGCGCTGCGCATTACGGACAAGCATAATGGTTGTGCAGCTTCTGATCGGTCTGGCTATTCCAAGGTTCGACATGATTGTAAACCTTGTAGGCGGAAGCACCGTACCTATCTGCTCCTTCATCCTGCCTGGCATTATGTACCTGAGGCTGGCTGACATGGAGGGCGACTGGAAAAAGAGGTATTGCTGTGAGAGAGGTGAGGGTGGGGAAGGTAAGACTGGGAGAGGCTAGACAGGGAGCCGTATTCTAAAACATTACCGCGCCTGACGTTCACTACCCTTCAAAGGCTCAAATTCAAGTTGCACGGGTTTCCAAATGTTTTTTATGGTTCTAGTGGCAGATTGATAACATTTCTACAATATTAACAGGAGAAACACTCTTGAAAACCCGGCTGCCTACTTCCAAAAGGCTCCAGTTGAAATGACATGGGTTTTCAAGGGTGTTTTTTACGGTTTTAGTAACAGGTTAACAAGATGTCTACGTTATTATCAGGAGAAACAGTCTTGTGAACCTGGCTAATCATCTCTGTGGCCTTTTGTAAACAGTCATAGTGAGAGCAAAAGCATTTCAGAAGACTACCAAAGCAAGACAACGAGAAATAGCTTTAAGTTTGATAGTGTTAGCTTTTAAAACTGGAATGAAATCTGTATAAAGGACATTACCAGGCTCTCTCTCTCTCTCTCTCTCTCTCTCTCTCTCTCTCTCTCTCTCTCTCTCTCTCTCTCTCTCTCTCTCTCTCTCTCTCTCCAAAACATCCAGCTTAGCACATTATAAACAATTAATCTGTCATTCTCCCTCTCTCTCACTCTCCCTCTCTCTCTCCCTCTCCCTCTCTCTCTCTACCAGGTTCGTGCCGCTGTGGGAGAGGACTCTTCTCATTCTCATAGTGGGCGTGGGCGTGGTGGGCGGGATAAACTTCCACTACTACATCTATTATGGACATTGTCAACCCTAAAGGCGTCGAAAAGTCTTGTTTTAGCTATTTAATATCGTAGTGTGTGTGTGTGTGTGTGTGTGTGTGTGTGTGTGTGTGTGTGTGTGTGTGTGTGTGTGTGTGTGTGTGTTTTTGTTTAACGAGCTTCCTTTGCAAGTCCCCCTTACAAAATATTCCTAATGCTCGTTTTCTTTTCCTTATTCTTCGTTTTCTACACTCCAACCTTTGTAATGAATGGCGAATAACAATGAGAGAGAGAGAGAGAGAGAGAGAGAGAGAGAGAGAGAGAGAGAGAGAGAGAGAGAGAGAGAGAGAGATGAATTGTCTAGTTCTGTACAAAAGAAATACTTATATACGATACTTACCATGCAATAATAGTAGTAGTAGTAGTAGTAATAATAGTAGTAATAGTAGTAGTGGTGGTGGTAGTGGTGGTATTGTTACTTATACTTAGAAAAATCTGTGTATATTTTTGTATCCTGTATTAAATAAGTAAGAATTTATTATCATGTAATGTTTTGTAAATATTTATCTTATCTTTATTTACATGAAATTTTCCTTATTTTCACCAGAGAGAGAGAGAGAGAGAGAGAGAGGAGAGAGAGAGAGAGAGAGAGGAGAGAGAGAGAGAGAGAGAGAGATTACTTGTTCACTCTGATGTTTCAAATCATCCCCTCTCTCTCTCTCTCTCTCTCTCTCTCTCTCTCTCTCTCTCTCTCTCTCTCTCTCTCTCTCTCTCTCTCTCTCTCTCTCTCTCTAAGTTGAAATAATCTAATCGTAATTTCTTAATCAAATGAGTTTTTCCTTATCTGTGTTGTCGCGATAGTAGTAGTAGTAGTAGTAGTAGTAGTAGTAGTAGCAGTAGTAGAGGTGGAGGAGGAAAAGAAAGAATAAAAACTATAAGAAATGTTTTAATTTGATCTTTTTTCTCACCTTTCGCTTTTCTCTTTGTCTTCCATTTCTTCATTTTATCCTTCTTCCTCCTCCTTTTATTCTATTCTGCTTATCCTTTTTAGCAGTAGACAAAGCAGACGACAAAGATGATTTTAAAACCCCAATATAATGCAATAATCTGAACAGTTTGTCATGTAAGAAGAATTAAGAATACTTAGATTTAATACAACAATTTAAACGAAGGCGGAAATAAATGTATTGCTTTTAAATACACAGAAAGAACACCAGTTAGTCAATACATTAATAGCATATGGTGAACTTGGCTAATAAAAAAAATTTCTCTCTCTCTCTCTCTCTCTCTCTCTCTCTCTCTCTCTCTCTCTCTCTCTCTCTCTCTCTCTCTCTCTCTCTCTCCTCTCTCTCTCTCTCTCTCTCTCTCTCTCTCTCTCTCTCTCTCTCTCTTGTCCATACCTTTGCACACCTGTCTATATACCTAATATATATATATTTTTTCTTGCACATCCGTGTCTCTTTTTCTCCCTCTCTCTCTCTCTTTCTCCCTCTCTAACTAGATTTAAGACCGCTAAATGTTGGGAGATAGATAGAAGGAAGAATTAGAATGGACATTTGAAAGAACACACACACACACACACACACACACACACACACACACACACACACACACACACACACACACACACACACACACACACACACACACACACACACACACACACACACACACACACACACACACAACGACCAAAAAAATAAATAAAAACCAATAAAACAATAAAAAAAAACAGTTAATCTTTTCATTTGTCACCTCTCCATTTAATCTTTGGCATTGGTCCAGACACCACTTGTACTGTATCTATACCCACAATCCTCCTCACCAGCCGTCCACCCAGCGAGTCAGGCAGTCAGTCAGCCCTAACACTGAGTCACGCGCACATTCATCTACTCACCTATTCACACATTCGTTGCCCTTTTTACCAGTTCTCTTTCCTCTTTCGTGTTTTTGTTGCTGGAAATTTGAAGTCCACCTGTTTGTTTTTACCTGTTCTTTATTTTTTTTCTTTTTTTTCTTCATTTTTTTTTTTCTCTGGTTCCTTGATTTTCTGTCCCTTTTTCTTCCCTCCTCTTGTTATCCTTCTTCTTTTCCTCCTTTTTCTCTTTTTCTCCCTATTTTTCTCCTCCTCCTCTTTCTTTTTCATCTTCATCTTCTTCTTTTCTCTCATTTCCCCTTCATTTCCAATTTCTTCTGTTTGTTCCTTCTCCTCTTTCTTCTTCCTCTCCTTCCTCTTCTTCCTCTTCTACTTTTTCTTCTTGCCCTGTCCTCCTGTTAAATTGAAACCACCACCACCACCACCACTTCCTCCTCCTCCTCCTCCTCCCCCAGCATGTCTCTAGATTCACACTCCATGTCCTCTTCCTCCTCTTCTTCCTCTCCGTAAGTATGGGTGAGGGAAGGAAAAGGTAAGGGTGAACACACACACACACACACACACACACACACACACACACACACACACACACACACACACACACAGAGGTAAGGAAAAAGAGAGAGAAAAGAGAGAGAGAGAATTGCAGATGTGGTTAAGTAGGTCAGTAGGTGCAGGCTTGTAATAATGTTCAGTCTCAGGTGTGGGTGTGTTCCTGTCGTCTTCCAGCAGGTGTAGGATCGAGAGAGGTGTGAGGGAGGCGTTGGCAAGATGGACAGGTGTGTGAGGGAGGTGTTGGTAGAAAAGGCAGGTGTGTCATGGAGATTTTCAGGTGTGTTAGAGAATAGTTAGTGTGCTGGATAGAAAAGCAGGTGTGTTTTAAAAATTTTTCAGGTGTGTTAGAGAATAGGTAAATGTGTTTTAAAAGATTGACAGGTGTGTTTTGGAGATTCCCAGGTGATGATAAGCAGGTGTAACAGAAAGGAAGACAGGTATAAGAAAGAGACAGACAGGTAAATTCAGAACATAGACAGGTGTGTGAAGGTATAGATGAGTGTAAGAGAGATATGAATAGGTGTAATTAACAAAGACAGGTGTTTTGGCAGGTGTAGACAGGTGTGGTGGAAAGAAAAAAAACGACAGGATATAGAGAGATGTATTAGGAAGATAGACATAGATTTTAGACAGACAGGTGTGATTTTAGTTCAGACAGGTGTAGGACAAGTGTGGACAGATGTGAAGTTGGAAGTGTTGGCAGTGGTTCGGATGCATTGGGTGTCATTTATTACCAGCTCTTGTGAAAATATTTGTTGAAGGATTTTTGCGTGTGTGTGTGTGTGTGTGTGTGTGTGTGTGTATGTGTGTGTGTGTGTGTGTGTGTTTTATTGATATTTTTGTTTTATGGT
>NC_087196.1:4415857-4418357 GCF_035594125.1 Scylla paramamosain | reverse complement strand
TCCTGAAGGGTTGGACGTCTATGAAAAGACGTGGAAAAGTGCAGGGTGGTATCATCAGCGTAGGAGTGGATAGAACAAGAAGTTTGGTTTAGAAGATCATTAATGAATAATAAGAAGAGAGTGGGTGACAGGACAGAACCCTGAGGAACACCACTGTTAATAGATTTAGGAGAAGAACAGTGACCATCTACCACAGCAGCAATAGAACGGTCAGAAAGGAAACTTGAGATGAAGTTACAGAGAGAAGGATAGAAACCGTAGGAGTGTAGTTTGGAAATCAAAGCTTTGTGCCAGACTCTATCAAAAGCTTTTGATATGTCCAAGGCAACAGCAAAAGTTTCACCAAAAGGTTGTGAAGTGATAGATGTTTAAGAATCTTCCCGTTGAGGATAGATTCAAAAACTTTAGATAGGCAGGAAATTAAAGCAATAGGACGGTAGTTTGAGGGATTAGAACGGTCACCCTTTTTAGGAACAGGTTGAATGTAGGCAAACTTCCAGCAAGAAGGAAAGGTAGATGTTGACAGACAGAGCTGAAAGAGTTTGACTAGGCAAGGTGCAAGCACGGAGGCACAGTTTCGGAGAACAATAGGAGGGACCCCATCAGGTCCATAAGCCTTCCGAGGGTTTAGGCAAGCGATACAAGAAGAAATAACAGGTTCAAGCTTGAAAAGTCAGATTAAAAAAGGAGACAGGAAGGGATTGGTTCTCAGACAGAGTGGTGGATGACTGGAATGGACTCAGCAATCAGGTTGTTAGTGCTGAGTCATTAGGGAGCTTTAGAAGATTAGACAAGTGTATGGATGAGAATGACAGGTGGAAACAGGCAGGGATGTTTTGTACAAGGACTGCCACGTGTAGGCCTGATGACTTCCTGCACCAACCCTTGTGTTTTTGTGTTCCCATGTTCCAATCCCACTAAAAACACTTACATCACTTATAAGCACTCAAATTATACTTAACAACACCCCAATCCCATTCTAAACACTCCAGTCCTACTTACAGACAATCTAATCCTTTCTCCAGGGTGTTCGCGCTGGTGTGTGTGTTCCTGACTCTCTTTGGCAGCAGCACGGTGTACCTCATCCTCATGGCATCCTTCATTGAAAAGCTGGCGCCCGTGCTGTCTGTCTGCGAGTGGCTGTGTGTGGTGACTCTCGTGGTGCTCCCCTTCACCTGGTTGGGCACGCCTAAGGACTTCTGGTGCGTGGTGGTGGTGGTGGTGGTAGTGGTAGTGGTAGTGGTGGTGGTAGTGGTGGTGTTGAAAGGAAGGGTTAGGGAGAGGTGGTAGTGGTGGTGGTGTGGTGGTGTGGTGGTGTGGTGGTGTTGGGAAGAGGTGAAAGGAAGGGGTAGGTAAAGAATTGTGGTTGTGGGTAGTGCTGGTGGTGATGTTTGTTTGTTTGTTTGTTGTTTAATCTTTCTAAAGCTGCAAATCTCTTTAGATCATTGTAATATTCTCCGAACTTTCATAAATGTTTGTAATCTTTCGTAAAAACACTTAGAAAACCTTGATAACCCTTTTTGCTCTTGTCTAACCCTTTGAACTCTTGTCTAACCCTTTGTACTCTTGTCTAATCCTTTGTACTCTTGTCTAACCCTTTGTACTCTTGTCTAACCATTTGTACTCTTGTCTAACCCTTTGCATTCCTGTCTAACCCTTTGTACTCTTGTCTAACCCTTTGCATTCCTGTCTCAGCCTTCACACCCTCCTCCTCCTTCTTCACCGCCTCCTTCACCGCCTCCTGCAGGCAGGCGTCGGTGGTGGCCGCGGCGTCGACGGCCCTGGCGTGCTTGGTGATCTTCGTGGAGCTGTTGGTGGAGGCGCCCGGGTTCCCTGAGCCGCAGTACACCAACCCCACCGTGTACACCTTTGCTCTGGGCTTCGCCTCCATCCTCTTTGCTTTTGGCGGCGCCTCCGTCTTCCCCACCATCCAGAACGACATGGCGGACAGGGCGCTCTTCGGCCGCAGCGTCGTCATTGCTTTCCTGGGTCAGTGGTGGTGGTGGTGGTGGTGGTGGTGGTGGTGATATTATCTAACTCTTCATAATAGTATATAACCCTTTATAATAGTGTCTAGCCCTTTACAACAGTAAGTAACCCTTTACAATAGTATGCAGTCTTTTCAAACCTTCCCTTCCTCTTTTAAATCCAAAGTAATTTTATGCAATCTCTTTTAAAACTTTATCCAGTCCCTTGTTGCTTTACCTTACCCTTTAAAATTCAACCAAACCCTTTAAAATCCAAACAAATTTTACTTAACCCTCTATAATCCAACCCAATCCTCTATGACAGCACCCAACCCCCTTATAACAGAATCTAACTCCTTAAATCCCCACCTAACCCTTTATAACCCTTTACAGTCCAACCTAATCCTTTAAAATCGAAGCGGTTTTTACCTAATCCTCTTTGATCACACTCAATCCTCTGTAACAGCACCAAGTCCTCTGTCAACACGCCCTCCCTTGCAGGTCTGCTACTGATGTACCTGCCGGTGGCCATC
>NC_087196.1:4408357-4410857 GCF_035594125.1 Scylla paramamosain | reverse complement strand
CTGTCATTCCTATCTATATATTTGTCTAGTCTCTTAAGGATATAAATGGCGATAGAATAAATAGATAATAAAATAGATAGATAAAGTAACCAAGATGTGTTTTATTTAGTCATATTTTTCTATCATCATCACCCTCATCGCTATCATTATCATCAGCTTCTATATTTTTCTTCTCTAACTTTTCTATCTCTGTCATCTGTTTGTCCCTGCTCCATTTTTTTTTTGTTTTATCTCGACAACTTCTTATCATTTATGTTTTCATTTTCTCTTTCTCTCTCCCGTTTTCCTTTTGTCCCGCCAGGAAATTTGGAGGAAGAAGAGGAGAAAGAGGAGGAGGAGGAGGAGGAAGAGGAGGAAGAAGAGGAAGGGTGTGAAGGGAAAGAAAGATGAAAGAGAAAAGAAAATGTTTGTTTGGGTTAGATTAGGTTAGGTTTGGCTACATAAGGTCAGGTCAGGTCAGGTCAGATTAAGTCAAATTAGATTACGAGTAGATTTAGATTAGGTTTGGTTCGGTAAGGTTAGATCATGTTAGGATAGCTGAGGTCAGGTTAGGTCAAGTTAGATTAGGAAAATATTAAATGAGGGCAGGTTTGGTTAGGTAAGGAAACGTTAGATTACATAAGACAGGTCAGTTACTTAAATTATCAACCTTTATTGTTATTATAAAATCTTAACAACATCAACATGAACTCAAAGGTAATTCCATGCACACATAAAACACTAATTACTCCTTTAATTACTGAACAGGTGTAGCCAGGCAGGTGTAGCCAACCATACAGGTGTAGCAAATACTTACACAACCTCACTCGTAATCTTTAAGCTGGCCCTCGTAATTAACTTGTTTACCTTGCTGTCCGCTTATCAAGATAGGAAGAAGAGAAGAGGGGGCGAGGTTAGAAGGCGTTAGAGGTCCCTGGGTAATGGTGGAGTGGAGAAGATGGGGAGAGAGGGTACCTATCTGTCTCTTATCTGTAGGGAGAGAGAGAGGGAGAGGGAGATTAAGCAGGTGAAACAAGGAGACAAGGACAGGCGAGGTGGGGATCTTGATGTGTTTAGTTGTGTGTATGGTGGCGTGTGTTGGGTGGGTAGGTGTGGCTAGGTGAGTGTGTGTGTGTGTGTGTGTGTGTGTGTGTGTGTGTGTGTAAGTAATGTGAATATGGGTAGGTATAATTAGACTAACTTCCCACTTCAAACAGCACCTTTATTTGTTACCAGAATCGAACATAAGCAAAGATGAAAAATACTTAAAGACGACCATTTTTCAAGGGCCACATATACGGTTAACCGGAACCTCAAGTGTTTACCATGTTGACATCGTGGAAATCTTGTTATTCTGTCACTAGAACCAGAAAAACACACTTAAAAACCAGTGTCACTTCACCTCGACTGCTATTGAAGCCATAGAGATGATTAGCCTGGTTTTCAAGAGTACTTCTCCTGTTAGTGACGCAGAAAATCTTGTTAATCTGTCAATAGAACCATAAAACAAAGACACGTGCAATTTCAACTAGAGCATTTGGAAAACAGTGAAGGTGCGGCGTACAAGTGTTTGAAAATTCTGGTATTAATTTCATATTCTGAAAAAAAAACCCTGGCTGAGCCTCCACCGCTTTCAAAAGACACTCGTTGAAGTCACACAAGTTTTTATGGGTGTTTCAATGATTCCAGTAACACATCAACAAGATTCTACGTTATTTATAGAAGCAACACTCTTGGGAAGCTGATTAACCATCACTGTGCCCTTGAAAAACAGTGGTAGCGAGAGAGAGAGCAATCTGCTTCAACATTCTGAGCTTAGTCACACACACGAGGCGGAAACAACAACACTGCAGCACCGAGTTATCACGCAGGAGAGCTGTGTTGGTATGGCTCCCTCACCTGTCTCACCTGTCCCCTTCACCTGCTCTTACATCTGCCCCTTTCACCTGCCCCTTCCACTCACCTGTGCTGTGTTAATATTGATAAATGGTTGACTTGTTCGAAGTGACGCGGGTTTTCTTCAACGGTGTTTTTTTTTTTTAATGGTTCTAGCGTGAGATTAGCAAGTTTTCTTCATTATTTACAGGGTGAACGCTCTTGGGAGCCCGGGTAATCATCTTTATGGCTTTTAATTTTAGTTTTGTGACGTTTTTAGTGACGTATTAACATGATTTCTATATTATGAACAGGAGAAATACTCTTCAGAACCCTGCTTGTCATCTCTGTGGCCTTGGAAAAGTGGTGAAGTGACAACCATAAAAATATCCTTGAAAAGATGAGCAGCCAGGTTTTCCAGGCTGTTTTCCTGCTAAAAACGTAGATATATCGTTAATCTGTCACTAGAACCGTAAAATCACCGTTAAAAACCCGCGTCACTTCAATTAGAGCCATCTGAAAGTAGTGGAGGTGCTGCGAGGGAGTGTTTCAATATACAGTCCTTAGAAAGATGAAAAGAAAATGAAAAAAAAAAAAAAACGATAGAGTTTACGAGATGCATAAACAACGCATTGATTATTGATTG
>NC_087196.1:4375857-4403357 GCF_035594125.1 Scylla paramamosain | reverse complement strand
AATTTTGGCGGCGTGTTTTTGCGGGTTGTACGTGCTGTACCACGTGACCCACAACCTCTCATGTGTTAAATAAACTGATAAATCTGGGTTTGTGTAATAGTTGTCAGTGTTTAATATGTGACCTTCATCCATGTATTTTTCAAGCAATTTCTTTATGATACTGCCAGTCATTTTGTGAGTGTCTTTTCTATTGAGATCAGTGTTGGAGGCAGTACAGGGGAGGAAATCTAGCACAATGCCAGTGTCACAGCCACATAAACCAAACAATTTTATACCAAAGCGATTTCTTTTGGTTTGCATGTACTGTTTAAATTTCAATGTACCTTTGAATAACACAAGAGATTCGTCAATTACTAATATACATAATGGCATGAAATAACTACTGAAACGTTCTTTTAACATCAGAAATACATCTCTTATTTTCCAAATGGGATCTGTTGGTCGAGGTTCTGTGTTACTGGCAAAGTGTAAGGAACAGAGAATTGCCTGAAACCTGTTTCTGCTCACGTATTTGCCGAAAGCAGGTGTGCCGAGCATGGGGCCTTTCTTCCTGCCATCACTTACCACAGAGTAAGAAGCTTAGATGATAATAATCAAATTAGCAACAACAACAATTGCAAGAAGGTGAAGAGAAGCAGATATCGTAATAATAATAATAATAATAATAATAATAATAATAATAATAATAATAATAATAATAATAATAATAATAATAATAATAATAATGATAATAATAATAATAATAATAATAAAAATAATGTGTGTGTGTGTGTGTGTGTGTGTGTGTGTGTGTGTGTGTGTGTGTGTGTGTGTGTGTGTGTGTGTGTGTGTGTGTGTGTGTCATGCGTTGCTTGTGGTAGGCTACCAGCGATGCACTGACACTACAAATTATCTAGCTATGCTCTATCTTCCCAAAACATTTTCTTATGGAAAATAAATATATAAGAAAATACCCTAATTAAATAAGTCTACAATAGAACGTACTTCAAGATATTTGTAGTTTAGCTGTAATATGTGTGTGTGTGTGTGTGTGTGTGTGTGTGTGTGTGTGTGTGTGTGTGTGTGTGTGTGTATCCTAGCCTGAGACTGACTATAGATGAAGTAAAGAACAAAATTAATATTCCCTCAGTCACGCATCACACCACGTTGACGTTGCAAGGTAACTGATCACAACAGTGGGCGTGGCTTATGGGTCGGCGGTGCCCGGCAGTTGCTAATTTGTCACCAGATAAAACAATTCATTCCATCAGCACAGCAACTGATGTGTGTGGTAGTGTAAGGGTTAAACACTCCATCGTCCACTCCTACAGGATGGCTAGGGATCGCGATGATGCTTCCTTTTCTGCTTGAGTGTGGCTTTCGTGGGGACGCGGCTGGGCAGGAGCTGGGTCATTCTGGAGGAGAGGTGGCCGCAGGAATACCATGGAGCCGTGAGGCAGCCGTACATGGACATAGCTGAGAAGTCCCTAGGATACGTGGGCAGGTCAGTCAAAGGGGTGTCTTGAAATGGAAAGGATTGGAGTCGTTAAATTGTCTCCTTTTTTTTAATTTATAGATGTGTTTTCATTTTTTATGAGAATTTTAATAGACAGTGCTAAGAGAGCTTTGGGCTTCGTGGGCAGGTCAATCAAGGAGAGAAATCAAGTCATAGGCAGAAATAAAGAAACAGGCTGGAACTTTTCTAGTCAACAGTGGAAGAGATAGACAGATACCAATACGAAACACACACAAACTCATCATTTCTCCTGCCCCACACATTTCAAAGAGACAACCATTCAAAACACACCCACACTTCAGGCAGCCATTCAAAACACTCACTAACTCAATATTTCCTTCTCCTACACATTTCAGACAGATAGCCACGTGGTCTTTGGTTCTCAATCTTTATGGGAGCACTACAGTTCATCTCATTCTAATCTCTCAACTGTTGGCAGCCGTCGTGCAAGCAGAGACAGATTTCTGCCTGACCAAATGCCACGTTATACTCATCGTAGGGATTTGTCTCGTTCCCTTCACCTGGCTGGGCTCACCTAAGGACTTCTGGTGAGCGAGGGTGAGGGAGAGTAAGGGAGAGAGTAGAGAGTGAGGCAGGTTTGTATGTGTGGTTTAATCTTGAGTTTGTTTCAAGATCTTCGTCTGTGAAATTGTCTTAGTGGTTGTGTGAGTGAGAGGGAGAGGGAGAGGGTGAGTTAGATATTGTCAAAGGTGAAAGTATAACAAGATAAAAGGAAGTAAGAGATGGAGGGGAGGAGGATAATGGAAGAGAACAGAAAAAGTGAATACAAAGAAGATGAGGAGAAGAGGAGGAGGAGGAGGAGGAGGAGGAGGAGGAGGAGGAGGAGGAAGAGAGGGAAGGAAGAATGGAGGAAGGGAAAGAGGAGAGGGTAGAGGTGGAGAGACAAGCGTGGGAATTATTTGGAGAGAGAGAGAGAGAGAGAGAGAGAGAGAGAGAGAGAGAGAGAGAGAGAGAGAGAGAGAGAGAGAGAGAGAGAGAGAGAGAGAGAGAGAGAGAGAGAGAGATTCCCTTTAATTCTAAGTCATGACAATTTTTTGGTGGGAGAGGTAGCGCTATTACCTACCTTAACTTTCCTTTATTACCTAACCCTTCATTTCTTATTGATATTTTCCTATGCTAACTTTCCCACCTTTGATGTTCCTTGGTCTCTATTTACATTCCAGGAATGCATCTATACTGGCAGTGACTTTTACATATGGTGGCAGCAGTGGGATCATGACTGTTACTTTTTTCACCAACTTTCCTATCCTAACCTTTGAAAACCCACGGTCTCTCTTTACATTCTAACAGGCAGGCGTCCATACTGGCAGTGGTCGCGACGCTGACGGCTGTGGTGGTGATAGTGGTGCAAATATTCCTCAGCGAAGACACTCTGGACCCGCCAGAGTACCCGAATCCCACTGTGGCGTCCTTCTCTCTAGGGTTTGGGTCGATACTGTTTGCCTTTGGGGGAGCAGCTGTCTTCCCCACCATTCAGAACGACATGGCTGATCGCTCGCATTTTTGGAAGAGTGTTATCATTGGGTTCAGCGGTGAGTGCGTGTGTGCGTGTGTCTGTCTGTCTGTCTGTCTGTCTATCTGCTTCTTTTCTCGCAGTTGTAGTGATAGATTAACAAGATTTCTACATTATCAAGGGGAAAAGTCTTGAGAACCCAGCTTATCATCTCTGTGGCCTTGGAAAACAGTCATGGTGGGAGAGCAAAATGTCACTGAACACCATCTTATCACTGTATATCCAGACAAATATTCTATTTCTTCATACCGCCCACTTACCTTAATAATCCAAGTATATATTCCCACAGGTATCCTCTCTCTTTACCTGCCCGTGACCTTGGTTGGGTACATTAAGATAGGAGATGCAGTGGACAGCAACATCCTCCTGAGCGTTGGGATCACAAACATAGTGGTGGTAGCAATAGTGATGGAGATAATTAACCTTCTCTGCACCTTTATCATCAGCTCCAACCCAGTGTTTCAGTCCATCGAGGAGGTGTTCAAGGTGCCCAAACGTGAGTGAGGGACTGTGTGTGTGTGTGTGTGTGTGTGTGTGTGTGGGTGGGTGTGTGGGTGTGTGGGTGGCTGTGTGTAGGTGGAAGGGAGAGAGGGAGGGAAGGAATGAGGGAAGGAGTGAATAAGTTAGTGAAGGACAGAAGAAGTGAGTGAGTGAGTTAAGGACAGAATGAGTAAATAAGTGAAAGAATAAGTCACTTTAATAATAGGCTTAGTGAGTGAGTGAGTGAGTGAGTGAGTGAGTGTATCAGGGGAGAGAAAGAACCCTGGGAACCATTGGCGCATTGAGGACTAGATAGAGAGGCTTAATGGATTGACGTGGAGGTCATAAAGGACAGTGACTGATGCCGAAATGAGGACGTGGTAAAAGAGAGAGAGAGAGAGAGAGAGAGAGAGAGAGAGAGAGAGAGAGAGAGAGAGAGAGAGAGAGAGAGAGAGAGAGAGAGAGAGAGAGAGAGAGAGAGAGAGAGAGAGAGAGAGAGAGAGAGAGAGAGAGAGAGAGACTCATTAAAACTTTCATTTCCAGTTCCAAAAAGATAATAAAGAAACAAAGCATAATATATAACCACATTTTCTCAAGTATCATTCATCTCACACTAAGAAGAAAAAAAAAACTAATAATTTATAAACATTCCTAAAACTTTCGTACTCCCACCAAGTTATCCTCCACCTTTCTCTTCCACACAAAACATTCCTAAACATTCCCACATAAACACTCCACCTTCTTCTTCGCCTCCAGGTTTCGGTCCTCGCCGCGTCGCGCTGAGGACAGTGATGGTGCTGATCCAGATGCTGATTGGCTTGACTGTTCCTAACTTCGACAAGATCCTGAACCTGATTGGTGGGTCTCTCATCACGCTGTGTACCTTCGTACTGCCGCCTGTCATGTACATAAGGCTGGTGGAGGACGGGAGTAACAAGCACTGGCCTCAAAGGTGGGTGTGCTGACCTGTGTGTGTGTGTGTGTGTGTGTGTGTGTGTGTGTGTGTGTGTGTGTGTTTGGGTTTCGAAAGTTTTTTATCGTGTTTTGAATTGTTTTCTCTTTATGTTCTATTTGATTTATCTGTTCCTTTATTTATTTATTTTTTTTTTTTTGTCGTGAACTTACTGACTTACGAAAAATTATGTTTTTATCTTGTGTTCTGGTCGTATCGTGTTTTGAATTGTCCGTTTTGTATTTCTTTTTTCCTCTTTTATTCTCTTAGGCAGTGAATTTTTTTTTTCTTTTTGTGTGTGTGTGCGTTCTGTAATACCATATTTCTGTCTTCTCCTTCATTTCACCTCCATTTCTTTACTTTCCAATCCAATTTTCACACATTTCTCCTGCCCAAACAAGAAGCTATATTATTCTTACCACCCAACACCTTTTTCCTCACTAATCACACCTTGTCTCTCCCACCAGAACGATTCCTCTGTGGGAGAAAGTTTACCTGATAGAGATCATCTGCGTGGGACTGTGTGGGGGAATCTTGTCCACTATTACAGCTGCCCATGATCTGATAAACCCTACTGGCGATGGCGATAAGTCCTGTTTCTCAAGCTTCAGTAAATGTAGCTAGGATAAATGATTGTCAGCTTTTTGGCCATAACTCTGATGTTTTCTGATGTTGTGTGTTAAGGACGTGGTATTGGAAAGTCAGATCATAAAGGAATTGTGGGTATAACTCTCGTGTGTGTTGGGGAGGTCGTGAAAGAGATGGTAGGTGTTTGTGCTATAAGTCTGTTGTGTTTTTCGTGTCGTGTTGGCGAGGAGAAAGTGGAAGAAGAAGTGGATCTTTTTTCTTTTTTCTTTTTTGTGAGACCAGATATCAGGAAGAGAGAAGAAAGAAGGAGAAAGAGGAGGAGAGAAAATAGTTCAGGCTGTGGGCGAAAGTTGAGAAGGAGGAAAGAGGGAAGATGACATGATGAAGGAAGGCTAAGAAGATACAGAAGAAAGAAGGAGAAAGAGGAGGAAAATAAGAAAGAAAAAAGAAAAAAAAGAATGGAAGAAGAGGAGGAGGAAGGAGGAAAATAAGAAAGACAAAGAAAAAGAAGAATGGAATAGGAGAAGGAGGAGGAACAAAAAAGACAAAGAAGAAAGAAGAACGAAAAGAAGAAAGACAAGGCGAACAAGATGAGGAAAAGTGAAAAAGGAAGAAAAGAAGAAGAAACAGAAGATTGAGAAGAAAAGACAAGGAGGAAGAGGAAGAAAGTCAAGGAAGAAGTGGACAAAGAAGAAAGAGAAGAGAAGAAAGAAGAGGACAAGAAAGAAGGAAGAAGAGAACAGGAAGAAAAAAGGTACAAATCAGAGTTTTTTTTCTTGTCTTTTTAGTGAATGCAGTTTATTCATGATAACTTTCATCAACTGTTTACATTTTAGTATAATTATTCATCTGTTTTACATTTCTCATCTGCACTAGTATTACTCATTATTGACGCATGGATCACCTGTGTAGGACTGTCGGGTACCCTAACCTGACCTGACCTACTGTGACCTGACCTAACCTAACCTAATCTGACCTGACCCACTGTGACCTGACCTAACCTAACCTAATCTAACCTAACCTAAAGTAAGCTAACCTAACCTAACCAGTAGAGCTTTTAGTGAATGACAGAACCTGTTTTGTGAACCTAAACCTAACTTTTTTTTGTAGAACGTAATTAAACCTTTTGTAAAACCTCTAATACAATCTTTAGTAAATTTTTCTTAACCTTTTATTTATTTATTTATTTTTTTATTTATTTATTTATTTATTTTTTTGTAGAACCTAAATTGAACCTTTTCTGAAACCTCCAACAGAACCTTTATGAACTTACACACACACACACACACACACACACACACACACACACACACACACACACACACACACACACACACACACGAAAAAAAAGAGTAACAACGTTTAATTAAAAGTTTTAGCTGTGTATCAGAAACAATACATACACGTGCACTGCGAGGCGAGGGAATGTTGCATCCAGATATTTAAACTATTCTCATTTCTAACTATCGTTTTATGTTAGCACGTAAAGCATTGCCGCCCGTGGGGAAGGGACACGAGGGGAAGAGGGAGAGGAGGTGGGAATATCTGATGGAAAAACAGGTAAATAAATAAATAAATAGATAAATGGGTAGGACAAGAAATAATGAGGTGAAGCTTGATAAAGTTAGATCGAAGGACGAAAAAGGAAGGAGTTGATCCCAAAACTTTCCTTCAAGCAAAGTAAAAAGAAAAGTTTGGATTATACGTTTAAAATCTCCGTTTCCTTACCATTTCACTTTCCTGGACGTGAAAGAGAGTGAGAGGGAGCAAGGGGGTGGTTCCTGCAAGGCGCCACAACCTTCACGGGCGTTGTGGTGCACTGTGGAGCGTGTGGAGCGGGGGAGCGTGAGGTAAGGAGCCTGGGAAGTGTTTGGGGCAGTCACCAGTAAGGTAAAGTACGATATTTGTCAATAGTGTAGTTGTGTTATGGTCTCTCTCTTTTTCTTTTTTTTTCTTTTTTTGCTCTCTTTGTTTATTTGTTTATTTTGTTCTTTGCTTTGTTTTAATCGGTTTATTTCATCTGTTGGTTTATCTGTTTTTTTCTTTTTTTTTTCTTTTTCTTTTTCTTTTTTTTTTTTGCGTTCTGTATTTTTTGGTGTGTTGCTCCAGTAGTGTATTCCTCGTATCATTGTATTTTGGCATGTTAAAGTGATGGGATGTATTTATTTTTCATCATTGTTATTAGTTTTTTTTTTCTTCACATTAATATATTTTGGGAGATGTCTTTGTTCTGTTTTCTGTTTTTTTTTTCTACTTTCTTTTACCGAGTTGAAACGCTACCCTAATTGCGAAAAAAAAAAAATTCTGGTGTGTTACAATATTGCTCGACCTACTGGCGTGTTAAAACGTTGCCGTGTTGTGTTTTGGCGTGCTGAAATTAATGTTCTCTGTATTTTTGGCGTATTGAAGCCACACACAGTTCACTTCACATTCACGAGTTGGAATATTCTACTAGACATTACTATTATTCTGTCAGGGGTTCAGGGCCTCACACTGTCAGGATTTAGCTTAAGAGTGTCAGGTTAGGAAATTAAGACTGTCAGGATATTAATAATTCAAGTCTAAGAGGACAGTACGGTAAAAAGAAAACTCACCTTCATCTGTCTCTGTGATGTTTCCTCTCTCACTCTCTTTCACTCTCTCTACCGGAAATTTTAAAAGAGCTGCAGTACTCCTTCCCCTGCCGAACACGTAATCCTCTATCCCTTACCGGTGAAAGTGTTTTTTTTCACATTTTTTTTTGTTTGGCTTAAGCTTTGAGTAAGAACACAAGGGTTGGTGCAGGAAGCCATCAGGAATACACGTGGCAGTCCCTGTATAAAATATTTCTCCCTGTTTCCGTTTATCTACTACTACTGCTACTACTACTACTACTACTACTACTACTACTACTACTACTACTACTACTACTACTACTACAGGAACACAAGGGTTGGTGCAGGAAGCCATCAGGTCTACACGTGGCAGTTCCTCTACAAGACACGCCTGCCTGTTTGCAACCTATCATCCCCATCCATAAATTCATGTAATCTTGCAAAGCTTCCTTATCTGTTCCATATTCCTCTCCACACGCCACTCCATACGCCATACCATCACAAAAAACACGAGGGACGAACGAACCGCAGCAGACGTGTAGGCCCATACGTGGCAGGTTAGGATAGACACAGAACGTAGCTAAATTGAAATGAAGAAATGGAATAAATGAAAGAAGAACGTAAGGAATAACTCTTTTCTTTATACTCTATATTTACAGTCATAAATATAACAAAGAATAGAGAGAGAAAAGAAAAAAAAATACATATAAAATCGATACATTGCGAGCAAGGAATATGAGTTTTTTTATATTTATTTATCTTTTATTTATTTATTTTTTTGTATTCTGTTTTATTTTCAGTGTATCGTGTTTCCAAATAGCCTTTTTTTTTCCTTCCTTTTTTGTTTGTTTTTGTCAGTTAACTTGCTGACTAAATAAAAATTCTGCGTGCGTGCGTGTGTGTGTGTGTGTGTGTGTGTGTGTGTGTGTGTGTGTGTGTGTGTGTGTGTGTGTGTGTGTGTGTAGTGACCGTGCAAACAGCAGCTATTGGCCGTTAAGGCAGTAGAGAGAGAGAGAGAGAGAGAGAGAGAGAGAGAGAGAGAGAGAGAGAGAGAGAGAGAGAGAGAGAGAGAGAGAGAGAGAGAGAACAGGCCATTACCTCCTCCGCCTGGGTTTGAGTCGCCCTTTATGAGAACGTGGCACGCGTGTTAGGAAGGTATTACAGCAGGAGGTTGTTGTTGATGTTGGGAGGTTGTTATTGGCGTTAGGTGCATTCCAGAAGGTTTTGATGGTGTTACTGACGGTGTTATGGTGTTATGAAAAGTGTTACTGATGTTGTAGAGGGTGTTACATCTGTATTTTGCTGGTGTTATTGGTGTTACTGGTGTTATAGGTATTTTAAAGAGTTCTACTGATGTTCAAAGGGTTGTGGAGAGTGTTATCAAGTACTGTGTGCGTGTTATGAAGGATGGAATTAGAGTTAGGAAGGTGTTATGGGTGAGTGGGTGTTGTAGAGGTTGCTATAGATGATAAGATTAATTAGGGAGGTTATTAACGTGGTAGAGGCGTTAAAGAATTAATATTAGGTGTTAGGAAGGGTATTAGAAGCTATAAAGGGAGTTAGAACAGTTTCCCCAACACGCTGAAGTCAGGTGTTAGGAAGTCACGAAGGGTGTTAGGATCACTGATAGACGTTTCCTAACACTCACTGAAGCTATTGAAACAGTTTGACGTAAATGACACCTCAATGACGTCGTATAGAGCTGTAATGGTTGACAGCACGCCGCCCACCACGCCCACAATGATCGCCTCCACCAGGAACACCTTCTCCCACAATGGTATGCTCCTGTGGGCGGGGACAGACTGATGTATTCAACCCATAAGAAAATAAGAAGACAGGGATTGGTGCAGCAGGTAATCAGAGAAATTTGTATTCAGAAGATAAATATAGATAGACAGATGGGCAGACAGACGGATCAGGATTCGAACTGGTGGTGATCTGTGTGGCAGGCGAGGATTTTACCAGTGAGCCAACAAGAGACAGAAGGAGACGGAAATTTATATTCGACAAAGACAGACAGACAAACTGAAAGATATTTGTGTGTAGAAACAAAGAGACGGAGAGGAATGATTCACGCAGGGTTAAAACACACACACACACACACACACACACACACACACACACACACACACACACACACACACACACACACACACACACACACACACACACACACACACACACAAGTTTTAGTTAGTTGGCAACCTGATTGTCGAAGAAAAGGAGGAAAAAATCCAATTCGATACCCGATACAAACTTTCAAAGACACACACACACACACACACACACACACACACACACACACACACACACACACACACACACACACACACACACACCCACACACACACACAGACTCAGAAAGAAGACACTTAAAAAAGAAACTGAATACATTGAAACACAAAACACACACAAACCAAACAAACACACACACACACACACACACACACACACACACACACACACACACACACACACACACACACACACACACACACAGACTCACCTCTCCGGCCATGTCTTGTCACTCTTGTCCTTTACTAACTTGATGTACATGACAGGCGGCAGCACAAACGTACACAGCGTGATGAGAGACCCACCAATCAGATTCAGGAGCTTGCCAAAGTTAGGAACAGCTAAACCAATCAGCATCTGCATTGACACAACGCTTGCTCTCACCACGCACCGTTGTGGACTGAAGCCTGCAGTTAGGAAGGTGGGTTAGGGATGTTTTTTTGTGAAGTTAGGAGTGTTTCTAGTTATTTTTTGTGGGGTTAAGTTTATTTATTTATTTTTTTTTTGTTGTTGTGTTGTGGTTAGGAATGTATTGCTTAGTCAGATCTTTGAGTTGGGAATGTTTCTATTTATGAGTGTTTTCTGAATTGGGTTTTTTTTTTTAGTTGGGAATATTTTTTTCTTTTTAGTTATGAATGCTCTTCTAGTTACGAGTGATTTTTTTGTTAGGAATGTTTGAGTTAGGAACGGGGTTTTTTTTTTAGATTTTTTTTTTTTTTTTTTTTTGGATGAGCACTATTTCAAGTTAAAGATGTTTTCTTTTTTTTTACTTTTAATTATGATCAGTTTTTTTTTTTTTTGTCAATCGCTCAGTCTGACAATCTTCTCTTCACTCCCTTCCTCACTCCCTCCCTCCCTCACCTTTTCTCATATTGAACACCTGACTCACTCCCTATCAACTCCCCACACTCCATACCTCTCTCCCTCATAACCTCCCTCACATCCTCACTCACTTGCTCACCTTTCCTCACATTAAACACCTCCTCCAAAGACTGATACACAGGATTCGAACTGAGAAGGAAGGTGCAAAGCAAGTTAATGATCTGCATTCCTATAGCAACCAAAACTGCATCTGTCATTTCCACGCTTAGGATAATGTTGCTGCTCACTGCGTCGCCAATCTTGATGTAGCCAGCCAGAGCCACGGGCATGTAGAGGGTGATAATACCTGTGGAGATTGTAGCCTTAGAATTGGAACATAACATAAAGGTTGGTGCAAGAATCCTGTCCACCTCCCTAATGCAAGAGTTAATCAGTGTTCTCAGTCATTCATCGCTATCTGTTCATCTCATCCATTAGATATGCCAGAACATGTGTGTAGAAGACATAAGCATGACTCGTGACACATATGGGAATGTATGGAACAGGTGTGTAGAAATTTTACTTTTTTTCATTAATTAAAGCTACAGGTGTGTAAGGAAAAAGTTGAATTTATTGCAATCATAAAATATTGAGAGAGAGAGAGAGAGAGAGAGAGAGAGAGAGAGAGAGAGAGAGAGAGAGAGAGAGAGAGAGAGAGAGAGAATGGACTAATGCACCGTAGCTTAAGTTTCAGAAAAATGAGTAAAAACCAGACACGTTGTCAAGATGAATGACGAACAGAGAGACAAAACAAAGAAAGAAAGGAGAGAAATAGAATGAGGCAGGCGGACAAACGAGGAGAGAGAGAGAGAGAGAGAGAGAGAGAGAGAGAGAGAGAGAGAGAGAGAGAGAGAGAGAGAGAGAGAGAGAGAGAGAGAGAGAGATAGACAAACAGACAGACAAACAGACAGACAGACAGCCCAAACTTACCACTAAAACCAATAGCAACACTTTGCCAAAACTGTGATCTATCAGCCATGTCATTTTGGATGGTTGGAAAGGTTGCCATGCCTCCAAAAGCGAAGAGGATGGAGCCGAAACCTCGAGCAAAGGAAGGAATCGTGGGGTTGGGATAGGTTGGTGTGTCGAAAGTGTCTTCACTGATGAATATTTGCACTACTATGACCACAATAGCCACCACCGTTGCCACCACTGCCAGTATAGAAGCCTGCCTGTTGAAATATAAAGGGGTACCGTGTGCTTTCAAAGGTTAGGGTAGGAAAGTGGATTTATATATAGTAGACATCATGATCCCACCTCTGCCACCATATGTAACAGGCAGTGGCAGTACAGACGCTTGCTTGCTGAAGTGGAAAGGTTAGGATAGGACGGTAGGTCTAAATAGAAAAGTAGGCATTCTCTCTCTCTCTCTCTCTCTCTCTCTCTCTCTCTCTCTCTCTCTCTCTCTCTCTCTCTCTCTCTCTCTCTCTCTCTCTCTCTCTCACCACAAGTCCTTAGGTTGAGCCCAGCCAGGTGAGGGGAAATGAGAACAGCCCCAACAATGAGAATCACGTGACATTTGGTGAGCAGAGAAGTCAGGCCTGTTCCTGCACCACGGCCGCCACCATCTCGGATATCAGGATCATGTGCACGGTGGAAGACCCGAACAGTTATGACCAGCACCACTATCTGCGTCACTCTCCTGAAATATGAAGTTTTGTGGTTTTTTGTTTGTCCGCACGAGAGAGAGAAATGTTAACTGTTTACGTGTTGTTATTTTTGAACTCTCGATGAAATAATATAGAGTTTTGTTGGTGTTTTGTCAGTAGTAGGGAAAGGTTAACTATATGCCCATCCATCACTATCCATAAATATCCCTAGTCTTTCAAAACATAATTGGCTCGTATTCTGAAACACTTTTGCTCTCTCACCATTACTATTTTGAAAGGCCACATAGATGATTAGCCGGGTTATCAAAGTTGTTACTCCTGTTAATAATGTAAAAAATCATGTTAATCTGTCAGTGGAACCATAAAAACACCCTAAAAAACACATGTAATTTCAACTAGAGCCTTTTAAAAGTAATGGAGTTGTAGCAAGGAAGTGAAAAAATAGTCACGTGATCACAGCATGCATTCCACTCACAAGGGCAAGATTCAGTGTACAGCTCTCTTACCCTCCGATAGGACCCATGGAATCTCTCAGCGATAAGTTTGTATGGCTGTCTGACACGACCTTTGTATTCCTTTGGCCATCGCTCCTCCAGAATAACCCAGCTCCTCCCCAGACGCGTGCCCACGAACCCCACACTGAAGCAGAAATAGTGGAAGCATGAAAGCTCCAAGCCAGCCTGTAGGAGAAGTGGGGTGTTAGTACAGTGGAGGTGACAGGAATAGATGGGGTTTGAAAAAGGGGGTATTAGTCTTGGGGTTTTGAAAGAGTAATAAGATTTCAAAATTAAGTGCTGGTGCTTGAAAGAGTACTAGGATTTCAAATTAGTGTTAGGATAGAGTACTAGGTTTGAAAATAGTACTAGTTTTAAAATACAGCACTAGAATCTCACTACTACTACTACTGCTACTACTACTACTACTACCACACCAACTCATCAGCACCTCCCTCTCTCCTTCGCTGACTCCCTTCCTCGCCTCACCTGTATTGGCTAGGGCTCTGGGCAGGGCGAGGAAGCCAGCCCCCCCGCCATCTGGGCAATGAGGAAGAAGGCTGTCATCCCCATACTTAAAGCCTTCTTCCTCTCGGGCGCCCCTTCCATTGCCTCGCTGCAGAAGGAAGACGAGATGAAGTAGCACATGATAAATCAGGGTCCTACGGATTTAAGGTGATAGGGATGGGAGAGATAAGGATGAAATATGGAAGAAACGAAGGAAAGTTTCAGTTTAAGGAAAGATGGGAGAGGAAAGGACGATAAGGATAAGGGGAGGGGAAAGGGAGAGATTAGGAAGGAAAGGATGATTTCACCTCAGGAAGGGGTAAAGAGAATAAATAAAGAGGTTAAGAAGAGGAAAAGAGAAAGAAAAAGAAGGAAAGGAGGAAAAGAAGACACAGAGATGAGAAAAGAAATAGTAGAATTAAGGGGATAGGAACAGCAGATTTTATTTACTTATTTAATTATAGGTGTGGCAGTGTAATTAGATTGTCAGACGCCAAAATAAGATGAAAGAATTGGCGATAACAAGAACAAGAATGGGACAGATAAGATAAACAGAAGACGGATGATTAAAAAGTATAGATGAGATTCTACCACTACCACCACCGCCACCACCACTACTACTACCACTACTACCTCTACTACTACTACTACTACTACTACTACTACTACTACTACTAATAATAATAATAATAATAATAATAAATAATAATAATAATAACAACAATAATTCTCATACAGTGAACTTATTATCTTTATGTATGAACTATGTGTGTGTGTGTGTGTGTGTGTGTGTGTGTGTGTGTGTGTGTGTGTGTGTGTTCCCTTACCTGTGAGCGGGCAAGGGGTATGCGATTTCCGTCAATCTTGTTTTCACACCTGTCTCCTCGTCCACACACACTGTTTACCTGTTTGGGAGGCTGGGTAGGGGGGAGGGGAGGGGGGAACGAGTTTAAGGTGAAAGGAACACATAAAGAAAAATAGGATGAGTTTTTTCCCTCTCTCTCTCTCTCTCTCTCTCTCTCTCTCTCTCTCTCTCTCTCTCTCTCTCTCTCCTCTCTCTCTCTCTCTCTCTCTCTCTCTCTCTCTCTCTCTCTTTCAATACTCCTGGTGAAATTAGAAGTGAGATAAAAAGCAAATTTGAGAAGCTTCGAAGCAGATTAGGGAGGAGGGAAAAAGGCAGGGAGGGAGAAAGGGAAGAGAAGGAGAGGAAAAATGGAGACAAAAGGAAAGAAAAAGTCACTACACAAAATAATCTTCCTAATAAATCCTTTATAAAACTGTCAAGGGAACGAAAGATGAAGCAATATGAATAGCTCGGTAAAACACACCTCTTTAACGCAGGACAGGTGGAACTGGTGATATCAATGAGTGAGACCTTACCTGTGAAGTCCACCTGTGTACCTCACCTGTGTAATTAACCTGTGCAGTGCGGCAGGGAAATGACTACAAAAACGTTTCAAGCAAAAATCTTAGTAACTGTCAACTTCACTTCACGTATCACATCCCCAGTTCTGTTTGTATGTGTGTCACTTTATACAAACTAGCTCTCTGCAGGTAAACACTCCCATATGGGCTACAGAGGCAAGGCTGAGGTGGTGTGGACGTGTCAGGGGAGACAAGGAGCTTCAAAATGGAAGTGGAAGATTTGTGGATACAGTGAAAGAAGACAAGCTTTTGTAATGATCGTGACTGAGATACACACACACACACACACACACACACACACACACACACACACACAAACACACACACAGCGAACCAGAAGAAGTGTCACAAGCCCAACTAGTTAACACACTGAGAACTCTTACTCTCCCTCTCCCTCTCCCTCCTCTCCCTCTCCCTCTCTACGTCTTCTTGGACACTCATTAGATAAAATAGAGATAACAGTTGTCCCCTTACGCCAAATTAGAGAGAGAGAGAGACGAGAGAGAGGAGAGAGGAGAGAGAGAGAGAGAGAGAGAGAGAGAGAGGAGAGATGAGGAGAGAGAGAGAGAGAGAGAGAGAGAGCAATTAGAACTGACACAACTCCGCTTAAAAAGAAAGAAAATTATTATTATTATTATTATTATTATTATTATTATTATTATTATTATTATTATTATTATTATTGTTATTGTTATTGTTATTATTATTGGGACTGCTGTTGTCGTTATTAAAGTAGTAGTAGTAGTAGTAGCTGTAGTAGTAGTAGTATTTGTAGTAGTAGTAGTAGTAATTTTGTTGTTTTTACAATATTTATTTACTTTTTTAGTCACCAGCAGCAGCACCACCACCACCACCACCATCCGTGTCATCATCAACACCATCACTATCACCACTATCACCGCTGTTATCTTTTTTCCCCCTTACTTTATTTCATCACACATTACTTATCACTTATCAAAGCCTCCGTTTTGACCATTCGCCCCCAAGAAAAACTCCTCCATTTTCTTTCTAATTATTGTTTTACTCCGCGTTTTCTATAAATTTAAATGAGCCATGAAGGACTTCAGTAAAATAGCGAAGTTTTCCCTTTAAGTTTTCTATGGTCCTGTAATTATCCGCGTACTAATTGATTTACATTTTCTACGAAGTGAAGTAGTGTATCTTGCCTCACTTAAATATATATAAAAGGCGTCAGTGAAATGCGAAGTTTGCCCTTAAAAGTTTTCTATAGTCATGTTTACCACTCCGTTAATTGGTTTTCGTTTTCTATGAAGCCATCACTTTAATGTACCTACACATACGTACGACTGTCTATGAAATAATGAATACTAAAATAGCAAAGTTTGCCCTTAAATGTTTTCTATAACTGTGTTTATCCCTGTTATTTGTTCTGTTTTCTGTGAAGTTCCCCCCAAAAAATAAAAATAAAATAAAGTAAATAGATAAAATACAAAATAGCAAAGTTTCCCATTAAAAGTTTTCTGGAATCCTTTTTTATCACTGTACTACAAAGTCCACCTTACACCACTTCATATATATAAAAAAAAATAACAATAACAATAAAAGAAAAAAATAGCGAAGTTTAGCCTTAAAAGCTTTCTGTAATTCATATCTCTCACTATCACTCACGCATCCTGACCTCCTGAGCGTAGCCGGGAAGACGCTATGATAGGAAAGATAAGCGGGGGGGGGGCGAGTCACCATACCAGCACCAGCAGCACCCTCCTACCCTCTGCCTGGACTTCCCACTGACGCCCACCACTTATCTGTTTTTGTACGAGTTCTTTTGATAACCTCAGTGAATTCAACGGATCATTATTTCTTCTTAAGTTTTTTTTTTTTTTTTTTTTTCCGGGATTGCCAAGGGGTCTCAACAGAGGGACTGCCACGTGTAGGCCTGGTGGCTTTTTTGCATGCTTGCTCCGAACGTAAATTGTCCTTCCACATTTATTTATTCGTTCTCTTTGTTGTTGTTGAGGGTTGGAATCATTGAGTGGGTTCTTATATATCCATTTATTTTCAACTTTAGATTACTAAGTATTCAACATCTCCAGGAATTAACGTCATAGCTTCTTACTGACCAAACCAAATTCTGGCTTATTAACAATTCTACAGGTCTCTGGAAATTAGTGTCGTAACTTCTTGTGAGCTACTAACCTAACCTAACCTAACCTAACCTAACCTAACCTAACCTGACCTACTAATCTAGCCTAACCTAACCTAACCTAACCTTTCTCTGGCTCACTAACAACTCAACAGGGGTCAGTGTCCGTTGCATAACAAAAGCCGGTGTAAGTAAAACGTTTATTGGTCGATAAGCGGACAACTGTTAAATTCAGTGAAGCAGTTTCCGGCGAAGGAGGCCGCGATGACGTCATACACAGCGATGACAGTGGCCAGGATCCCGCCGATGATGCCCACTATGATGATTTCAATTAGGTATATCTTCTCCCACAGAGGCATAGTCCCTGGCGGGAGGAGAGAAAGAGATACTGACACACTCACTGACACCTTTGACTCCCCTCAGAGCGGTATAAACCCTGGAGAAAGGAGACAAACTTAGGAACAAACTGACACATTGATAGCTTCCTCTTTAGCAATATGGTCCCAGCATCAACAGAGAAAGGTAGCGATATAGTAAGATGTACAGACAGATATCTTCTATTTCTGTAGGGAGAAGAGAATGTTAGGGACGTATTGACACATTGACTGACTTCTTCCCTACAGCTTAGTTATGATAGGGGTAAAGAAAGAGACACTGGCAAAACTGGCTGATTCTCTCCCGCACTGAAAACATATGGTGACCTGTTGTTATTAGACAGGACACAAGACAAAAGTAAATGCTGTCTTAGAAAAAAAAAATACGTAAGAGAGCAAGACAGAAGCTGGACTCATTCTTACAAAAATCACAAGACTACACCTTTTTCTTCCAGTCCTTGTTCCTCCTATCGATGTTATGACGGAACACAAACTAAGTTCAATCTTACAACGAAACAGAAATTAGAACATACCTTTTCTTCCAGTTCTCGTTGCTCTTGTCCCCCACTAGCCTCATGTACATCACAGGTGGCAGCACAAAGGTACACAGTGTAATGAGGGACCCACCAATCAGGTTAAGGATCTTGCCAAAGTTAGGAACAGCCAAGCCAATGATCACTTGTAGAACCACGATTACAGCCCTCACGATGCAGCGAGCCGGCCCAAATCCTGGTTTTAGGAATGTTTGGCATTAGAAAACGTTACGACCTGTGAATGTTTGTTTGTTTGTTTGTTTGTTTGTTTGTTTTTAAGTTGATAATTTTTTTTTGTACTTATAAGAGTTTTTTTATTTATTTATTTATTCATTTTTTTTGTGTGTACGAGTATGTGTGTGTTTATTCTTATTCACTCACTCACTCATTCATTCATAAACTCCATCTATTAATAGTCAGTCAGTCCCCAGTCAGTCATCCACTTGCACACACACATCACACACACACACACTCTACTAATCCAGTCATCTATATAGCCACTCAAACACACGTACACTCACTCACTCACGTCTAGGCACATTCAACAGCTCCTCAGTGGACTGGTACACGGTGTTGGAGCTTATGAGGAAGGTACACATAAGATTCACAATCTCCATGGCTATCGCTGCAATCACTACAGGAGTCATGCTAACACTCATTATAACGTTGCTCTCCACGGAATCCCCGAGCTTGATGTAGCCGACCAGAGCCACGGGCAGGTACAGAGAGAGGATACCTGTGGGAATTGGGTAGTTTTTGTTGTAGCTTTTGAATTTTGATGCGATATTTGAGCTACCAATTTAAGGTTAGGTAAGGTCTTGCATCAGGGAAGTCGGACGGAACAAGGATGAAAGATTGAGAATACTGGCTAACTCTTGCATTAGAGGAAGTTGGACGGAATAAGGATGAAAGATTGAGAATACTGGTTAACTCTTGCATTAGGGAGGTGGACGGAATAAGGATGTAAGATTGAGAATACTGGTTAACTCTTGCATTAGGGAGGTGGACGGAATAAAGGATGAAAGATTGAAAATACTGGTTAACTCTTGCATTAGGGAGGTGGACGGAATAAGGATGAAAGATTGAGAATACTGGTTAACTCTTGCATTAGGGAGGTGGACGGAATAAGGATGAAAGATTGAGAATACTGGTACAACCCTTGTCAATAAAGTGTTACTTCCCTCCACAATTTCTCTGAAAGGTTAATACTTGGATTACCATTACTCTCATTGCATTGACATTCACAAGAACTACACTAGAAAAAAAAAAACTAATGCATAAATAAACTAAAAAAAAAAAACATCATGAATATTAAAAAAAAAAACCTGGAAAATTTGCAAGACCATTACAAGTGATTGAGTTCCTCATCCTACACAAGCAATGAGGCAGGAGGCGCTGCTTGTAGATCAGTTTACCCTATACTGACTATATTTAGGCGAGGCAAGGTAAAAGAACACCTGGGAAGACTGGCACAGGTAAAAACCAGTAAAAATACAATATACTTGAGATGGGACGTAATGTAAGCTTGATATAACGAGGTGCAGGTGTAAAAATTACTGCCTTTGTTGAGAGAGAGAGAGAGAGAGAGAGAGAGAGAGAGAGAGAGAGAGAGAGAGAGAGAGAGAGAGAGAGAGAGAGAGAGAGAGAGAGAGAGAACACAAATAGACAAACGGAGAGATAAACAGATAGATAAACAAACAAATAAACAAACAAGCAGAAAGGCAGAGAAATTAATAGATAGACAGACAGGTAAAACAAAACAAATACACAACAACAACACACACACACAACAACAACACACACACACACAACACACACACACACACACACTCACCGGTAAAGCCAATAATGACACTCTTCCAAAACTGTGATCGATCAGCCATGTCATTCTGAATGGTTGGGAACACTGCAGCGCCACCGAATGAAAACAATATAGAACCAAACCCGCGAGCGAAGGAGACGACTGTAGGGTTGGGGTAGGTCGGGGTGGGTAAGTCCTCCTCTAGAAAGATTTGGACTACTATCACCAACACGGCCGCTGCTGTTGTGACCACTGCCAGTATAGAAGCCTGCCTGTTGGGTTTAAAAAGAGGACGGGTCATGTTTGAAAGGTCGGCTGTTGGCTAAGGTATACGGTGCAGGAAGGCATTTGGTGTGACCTGCCAATATGCCTGCCTGTTGGGTTAAAAAGAGCGCTTGTCATGTTTTAAAGGTTGGCTGTTAGCTTGGGTTAGTGTAAGAAGACATCAGACCTAATATTCCTGTTGTTCTTTCTTCCTACTCTTCTTCCTCCTCCTCCTCCTCCTCCTCGTTTTTTTCCTTCCTACTATTATCATCCTCCCTCTCGCCTTTCACCTCCGCTTTGTTTATTTTTTTCCTCTTTCATCTTCCCAATGCTTTCCTTACTCTCTCGCTCCCTCACTTTCTCTCTCTTTCTCGCTCTTCTTACCCTCTCTTCCCCTTCTAATTCATTCATTTAGTATATTAGTCAGGTTTTAGTTTATTCTCTCTTCCACTTTCTCACTCACTCACTCACTCACTCACTCACTCACAGTCACAATAATTCATGCATTATTCTGATTCTACTTGTATTTTTTTGCATTCATACTTTCAGATGTATGGAACAATGCATAGTAAATGGCATGAAATATTTATCACACACATAGTTAGCTCAGATATGATGTATATATATTTTTTTGATGCGTAAATTTATCAGTGAAGACTAAATTGGTGTTATTACTCTCTCTCTCTCTCTCTCTCTCTCTGGTAAAATACGTACTTCTGCCTATATCTTTCTAATTTTCCATGATTTTAACAACATATACACACTTTTCCATCTGTCTCACCCAAAATATTCCCACACGCGCTTCTCACCCTCACCCTCTTCATTCCTCACCAGAAGTCCTTGGGAGAGCCTAGCCAAGTGAGGGGAATGAGGCAAGCAGCCACAATTATAAGGGCGTGGCATTTGGTGAAGCACGCCCCGGCCTCTGTCTGTACCACGGCAGCCAGCATCTCCGATATGAGGATCAGGTGTACATTGGTGGTCCCAAAGAGATTAAGCACCACGCACCACAATGTTATGTTCCTGGGAAGTGAAGGCAGGTAAGGTACACAGGTAGATAATTAAGGTTTGTGGGTGTTCGTGTGTATTTTGTGGGGTTTTGTGGGGTTATATGTGTGTTTGGGTGTGTTTGTGTTTGTTTTGCATCTGGAAAGTGAGGATGGGTGCAATTTGGACATAGGTGAATAGGAATTATGGGAGTTTCGTGTGTGTGTGTGTGTGTGTGTGTGTGTGTGTGTGTGTGTGTAATAATTAATAATAATAATAATAAACTGTTTATTATTTAGGCAGTTAACAAACTGAAAATGTACATAGGGGGTGGGGAAAAACTTAACATTAATCCTAAAGGTAAGTCTAATCTAGTATAATGTCTAATATGTGTGTGTGTGTGTGTGTGTGTGTGTGTGTGTGTGTGTGTGTGTGTGTGTGTGTGGTGTGTGTGTGTTTTCATTCCTTCATTAATTTATTCATTCATTCACTCATTCATTCGCTCCCCCTTCATTCATGTTAACCAATTTCATCTTTCTTGAATACAAAAAATTAATAGATTCTTTCCTTCCTCCTTCCATCTTCCATCCTTCCTATACTCATTCATTTAATCCCCTTCTTCCATGTCAGACCACTTCATCTTTCTCCTCTCCTTCCTTCCCTCCTTCCATACACAAATCCTTCATACCAACCTTACTCATCTTCACAACCCCATCTCACTCAACCACCTCAACACACACGTTCCGACTCACCTGCCCACCTTGCCCAGTGACCTCTCTGAAATATCCATATACGGTTGTCTCACGGCGCCCTTGTATACCACTGGCCACCGCTCCTCAAGAATGACCCAGCTCTTCCCTAACCGAGTTCCTATGAAGGCCACGCTGCAGCAGAATAGTGGCATCATGATTGTGCCAAGCCAGCCTGTGTGGAAGACGATAAGTGCTTTGCGGTTTCCAGGTGAGGTTGATGGTACAGCTGGGGTTGGAAGGGAAGGGTGGTTAGGTGGAACGGTAGAGATGGAGTGAGGTGGAGAAGGAAGAGGTACAGGACGAGGAAGAGGAGAAAGAGTATAGAAGATATGGAGGATGAGGTGGAGAAGAAGGAGGAGAAAGAGTAGAGAAGAAGAGATGGAGGAGGAGGAAAGAGAAGGAGGAACAGAGAAGGAGGAGGAGGATAAGGAAGAACAAGAATAAGAATATGAAGAAAATAGCAACAACAACAACAACAACAACAACAACAACTCAACAACAAACATAAGACTAATCAACAAAATCTTATGACCACAATTTCTAGCTAGCGTCACAATCTAGTCTGGTCTCATTAGAAGTGGCGCCTGTACTCCCTCACGCCCTCCCTGCTGATAACACACCTGCACATTGCGTGGTTAATACCTGTGGCTAATTGAGGTATCCGGTAATTAGTATTTGCGAGAGCCCCTCACCTGTGATATCTAGTTTGTTTGTGTAATCTGTTTTTTCTTAATCAATGAGTGTTCAATTGATGTGTTTCTAGTTGTGTGTTTCTAATATATGTAGGATAAGTTAAGTGTGTCTAATCTGTCTGCCTAATCTGTCTTCTAATCTCTGTCTCTATAATCTATCTATCTCTAATCTGTGTCGTAATTTCTGTCCGTCTAACCTGTCCCAGCCTCACCTGTCCCCGTCTGTACCTCAACCTTCCTTCCCTCACTTTTGTCCCTTCCTCACCCCTCCTGTGCCCACCTGTGCCCACCTGCGCCCACCTGTGCCCACCTGACCATACTCGTCCCGTCCATTCCTTTCATCCTGCCCTAGTTCCATCTGCACCTTCCCTCCCTTACAGCCATTCCTCACCAGCCAACCTGTTCCCACCTGTTCCACCTTCCCTGCCTCACCCTTTCCCTGCCCTCTTTCCCGCCCCACCTGTGTCTGCCGTGGCTCTGGGCAGGGCGAGGAAGCCAGCCCCCGCCATCTGCGCAATAAGGAAGAATCCAGTCATGCGCATACTGAGAGCCTTTGTCTTGGGCGCCGTCCATTCCGCCTCGCCCACGCTGCAGCATCGGCAGGAGGAGGAGGAGCAGCAGAAGGAAGGTTATAAAGGATTACGAAGGATTATATAGGTTTTGAAAGGATAACAAAGGATTTATAAATGTTTTCAATGATTTTTCAAAGGATTACAGATGGATGGAAAAGATTAGCAAAGGATTACAAAGGATAATAAACGATTCAAAAGGATTATATAGGTTTTCCAAAGGATTACAAAGGATTAGAAAGCATTGAAAGCAGTAACAGACTTCCAGATTGATTGACTTCACTGCTATAAAGAAAAGACGAAGAGGAGGAGGAGAAGAGGAAGAAGAAGGAGGTGAAATAATTGATACCTGCAAGTCTCAAGTTGACAGAAAGATGGAAATGAGACAGAAATAAGTGCTTAAAATCTTTCGCTGCGTCAAGAGAGAGAGAGAGAGAGAGAGAGAGAGAGAGAGAGAGAGAGAGAGAGAGAGAGAGAGAGAGAGAGAGAGAGATGTAAAAAATGGGTAATATTGGTGGTTGTCTGTGTTGCGTCAGTGATGGGAGGGATCGGCAGGGACTAGAAGGAGTGGTGGGAATGATGAGGTAATTGAGATAGATTGAACCGCTCGTTAGGTCGTTAATGACAGAGATATATTAGTGATCTCTCTCTCTCTCTCTCTCTCTCTCTCTCTCTCTCTCTCTCCTCTCTCTCTCTCTCTCTCTCTCTCTATCTTGCTTTTTCATTGATTCATAGTAGTAGTAGCAGTAGTAGTAGTAGTAGTAGTTAACCTTGAATCAACAAGTATCGTTATCTTGTAATTAGATAGCATCACCTCCACCACCACCACCACATCCATCACCACCACCACCATCACCACTTGTCTGTCTGTCTGCCTGTCCGTCACTTCTACGCCAGAGTTTTTCACTGTGACCTTCAGAGCACGAAGAGTAGTTTTAATCTGATAATAGAGATGTGTGTGTCCAGTATTGTGTGTTGTGTTCGTAGGCGTTGTGAGTGGTTAATGATGTGTAAGTTTAGAGAGTAGAAGAAAAATATGCATTATGGATTGGTATAAATTTTCTATATCAATATTTTTTTTTTCTTTACATGATTTGAAATTCTGCAGTTGAGAGGAAATTTTTTTGTATCGGTAATAATTTTCCAGATTCAGACATTAAAAAAAGGGTAATTGATGTAACTCGAGATTTTTTGTCAGGTAACAGGAATGCAGTTTGGTTTTTTTGACCATAAAATGAAAGGAAAAAGATTATATTTTATTATTTGATAGTAAGGCATCAGCAAAGGATGATATTCAAGGAGTTACAGGAATATCAATGAAGGTGAACTGAGGGAATATTGAAAAAAAAAATCAACAAGAAAATATTGAAAAAGGAAGAATTATGTAGTTAGAATTAGAGGAAATGTTAATAAGAGATTTGTTTTTCAATTTCAACTACAACTACTACTACTACTACTACAACTACTACTACTATTCTTACCTGGCTGGGACTGCAGAGATATATAACTTTTCCTGCATCTTGTTTGTTTCTTTCCTTTCGTGATGACAGGAAGAAAAAAAAAACTGGCGGAAAAAAAGAAAAAAAGAAAAATCAGTTGCTTTCTTTTCTTTTTTCTTTTGTCATTTTTTTCTTTCTTCTTTGTTGTTGTTGTTTATCAAAATTTGTCTTTATATATTTATCTTAAGTTATCGATTCTTCTCTTCAAGCTTCTTAAAAAAAAAAAAGGTCAATATTTATGTATCTGTGTTCAGTGACTTCCCTCTCCAACCTTATTTAAATATTTTCTCGATTCCTTGTGTCTTGAAGTTAAAAGTCAATCTGCATGCATTCAGCTTAACTTGCCACTGGAGACTCATAAACCTGATCATTAGTTTCATTGATCTTCATAAATAATTGCAGACAGACAGTTAGTCAGTCTTGGCCACACCTGTCCCACACCTGCGCTTCACACCTGCATCTTACACCTGTGGAAGTACTTCAGTTTCAAAACTCTGTCTTATCAATTCCTCTCTTTTAACTGTCTTCAGCCCCCCCCCCTCTCTCTCTCTCTCTCTCTCTCTCTCTCTCTCTCTCTCTCTCTCTCTCTCTCTCTCTCTCTCTCTCTCTCTCTCTCTTCCCCCTTATCAGCTCCTCTCCTGTAATTAACTGTCTTCAGCCTCTCTCTCTCTCTCTCATCGCCGCAGTGTTGCATCTCTTGCTATCTTCTTCCGCTATTTTCACGCTAACTGCTCTTCTGATCTTGCTAACTGCATGAAAGACGGAATACAAATCAATCATTCATACAATCCCTCTCCTCTCCTCATCTTGCATAGTCACGATCCAGTTTTCGTCTGTTTAAGCAAGGTAGTCTCTGGAATAATGTTTACCCTCACGTTTTGCAGCTCCCCCACTCGCATTCTGTTGTTTAATTGTTTCATCTGGTGCCTGAATGCTGCATCGGGTGTGTTAACCTCATTTTTGCTCGTTTGATGTGACCTCTTGTGTGGCTGTTTGTTTCCTCGTCTCTCTCTCTCTCTCTCTCTCTCTCTCTCTCTCTCTCTCTCTCTCTCTCTCTCTCTCTCTCTCTCTCTCTCTCTCTCTCTTTTTGTGTGTGTTTTTTTTATTGTTTTTTTCTTTCATTTTTTGTACTTTTTATTCTTTTTTTTACTTTTTTTTTCCAATTGCTTCTACTTTTTCAATGTTTTTGTGTGATTTTCTATTTTTTTCCTTCTTTTGTTTTACTTTTTCCATTATTTTTCATTTTTGTTATTATTTTCTCATTTGTTTTTGTTACACGTTTACACATTTTCCATTTTTTTTCATTTTTTTCATTATTTTCATTCTTTCTATATTTTTTTTTCCAGCTAATGTACAAAACTTACTGATCTCTCATGAAACTATAAAAAATCACTCTTGAAAACCCGTGTCACTTCACCACGATAATGTTTCAAGGTCACAAAGATGATTAACCATGCTCTCAAGAGTGTTTTTGCTCCTTATGATGTAGAAAACTTGTTAATCTGTCACTAGAACCGTAAAAACGCCCTTGAAAACCCGTGCAACTTCAACTAGATCCTTTTAAAAGTAGGTAGCCAGATCTAAAGGCTGTTTTTTTCTCTTAATGATGTAGAAATCTTGTTAAACTGTCACTAAAACCAAAAAAACGCCCTTGAAAACCCGTGCAACTTCAACTAGATCCTTTTAAAAATAGGTAGCCAGATCTAAAGGGTGTTTCTTCTATTAATAATGTAGAAATCTTGTTAATCTGTCACTAGAACCGTAAAAACGCCCTTGAAAACCCGTGCAACTTCAACTAAAGCCTTTTCAATGTAGGTAGTCAGGTTTTAAAAAGTGTTTCTCCTGTTCATAATGTATAGCTTTTGGTAATCTATCCTTCCTACATAAAAAAAAAAAAAAAATCTGTCACTAGAACCGTAAAAACACCCTTGAAAACCCGTGCAACTTCAACAAGATAGAGTCTTTGGCAAGTAATGGAGGTGTGTCCCTGAAGTGATGCAGAGTACAGTGCACACACTCTTACCTGCACGGGTGATACTTGTCTTGTGACGCCTCGTTCTCTCGTACACACACCTCGCCGCCCACCCCGTAACTGCCCGCCGATCTTGAGTCACTAGCGGCGGTGGTAGTGGTGGTCGTGGTGGTGGTGGTGGTTATAAATGAAGATGGAGTTTTAATTGTTTTATTTTCCTTTCTAGTGGTTTGTTACTTTTATTTCGTTTATTTATTTTATTTATTTTTTGTTTGTTTATTTGTTGTGGTATTGTAATGGTGGTGGTGGTGGTGGTGGTAGTGGTAGCGGTGGTGATAAATTTATGTATGTGATATTATTCTTGCTTATTTATCTATTTTTCTATTATTTTTATGTGGTTTTGGTTGTAGTGGCAGTGGTGGTGATGGTGGTAGTAGTGACGATGAAGGAAATTTTTAAAGTTATTTTTAAAGGCTGGCAACCGTTGCAATGCCATCGCCGCCTAGCTCCAGCCGACGCCTTGCCAACCTCTGCAGGGAGGGAAACTTAGGCTTTGCAAACACCTGGGATAACTTTTACTATGATTCTTCCTTTTTTTCAGGTGACGGCTCGCATTTCAGGGGTGCCACAGGGATCAGTCTGAGGACCTGTTCTCCTCCTTGTTTACATGAGCGACATAGATGAGGGCGTCACCGGTATAATATCGAAGTTTGCTGATGACACCAAAATAGGGAATGCCGTAGTCAAGGAAGAGAAATGCGGGACACTCTAGATAAGTTGTCAGAGTGGAGGCAAACCTGCCAAATGAGTTTCAATGCGAATAAGTGTAAAGCGCTTCACGCAGAGTATAGAAACGAAAAAAAGGAAAGTATATTTTGAGCGGTGCCTAACTTAAAAATGTAGACAGCGAAATTGATTTAGGAGTAACAATATGGAATAACCTAAAACCTAGCCAGCAATGTTCACAAGTCGTAAAGAAAGCAAATGAAACAGTTGGTTAATAATGACTTAAGCGGTACAGTATTTGAATATGAATCTAAAAATACACTTCTCACTCTTTATAACTCCCTACCTCGTCCGCTTTTAGAATGTTGCGTTCAAGCATGGTGCCCTTACTG
>NC_087196.1:4368357-4370857 GCF_035594125.1 Scylla paramamosain | reverse complement strand
TCATTTCGAGACGTCATTCAATTCTCGCATTACTTAATCAACACAACCTCGTAACTCAAAACACAACACTACAACATAACACTTCTAGATGCAACACACTCAGACACACTCCCACCAACACACGCAACACTCAGAAACACACCTTGCAAAACACCCAAGTAACACAAAACACGCAAAACAAGACAATGCAACACAAACACACCACCATATTTGGGACACTCATTCACACACACCCCAATAAATGCACGCAACACACACACAAACCACCCCCGCAACACAAACACGCAAAACAAACCTAAGTCAACACAACACACTTGCGCCAAAACACACACCTGCAAATTTGAAACACCTGGCGAGCTCTCAACACCTTTCCTGGTAATTGTGTTGTTGTGTTGTATCTTAAATGGCTGTATTGCGTTAAAGAAGCTCAATATCTCGTTATTTTCAAAAGAGGAGCATCCTGGGGGTAGATCTGGGGGGTGAGGGAGGGGAGGAGGAGGAAGGGGAGGAGGAGGAAGAAGGAGGAGGGAAGGACGAGGAGGAGGAAGGAAGAGGGAAGGAAGAAGAAGAAGAGGAGATTTTGTTTTCGGTTTTCTCTTCTTTTCCTTCCATTTCTTGTTTTTCTTCCTTCTTCTTCTTCTTCCTCTTCCTCTTCCTGCTTTTCTTCTTCTTTTTGTTGTTCTTCTTCTTCTTGTTCTTTGTTCTTGTTTTCTTCTTGTCTTTGTTCTGTTTCCTTTGCTGTGAAAAGATATTATTATTATTATTATTATTATTATTATTATTATTATTATTATTATTATTATTATTGTGGTGGTAGTGGTGATGTTGTTGTTGTTGTTGTTGTTGTTAGTAGTAGTTGAGGAAAGTCACTGTGTATATGTGTGTGTGTGTGTGTGTGTGTGTGTGTGTGTGTGTGTGTGTGTGTGTGTGTGATAGTCAATACACACAAAGAACACAATACAAAACAAACACACACACACTCACACACACACACATGTACGTACCTTGTGTGTGCGTGGGAAACTGCACATGCTTCTTGATGTCTACACGTGTGGGGGATGAGGAGGGGGGAGGAGGAAGCTGCCAGGCCTCCCCCCGCGTCCTGCTGTGGGAAGGGAGGAGGAGGAGAGGGAAGGGAAGGAGAGAAAAGAAGGTAAGGGAAGAAGAGTAGGAGGTGGAGGAAGAGGAGAAGGAAGAGGAGGCAGAGGAGAAGGAAGAGGAGGAGGAGGAGGAGGAAGAAGAGGAGGAGGAGGAAGAACATGAGATAACGGATTTGGAACAAAGGAGGAAGAGGAGGAGGAAGAGGAGGAGGAGGAGGAGGAGGAGGAGGAAGTCAAGAGGAACAGGATAGAAAAGAAAAAAGTTAGACAGAAAAGAAGGAAAGAGAAGGAGGAGGAGGAGGAAGAAAAGTAGGAGGAAGGAGAGGAGGAGGAAGAGGAAGAGGAGAAGGAAGAAAAAGAAATAAAGGAAGAAGTAAGGGATGATAAGGAGGAAGAGGAAGAGGAGGAGGAGGAAGAGGAAGAGGAAAAAAATATTCATTATTATTCATCGTTCTTAAAATTAACTTATTAACAACGAAAATATTAAAAGATTATTATAACCTCTCTCTCTCTCTCTCTCTCTCTCTCTCTCTCTCTCTCTCTCTCTCTCTCTCTCTCTCTCTCTTACGATGCTAAGTGAAGCTAATATGAAAAAATATGAAAAAAATGCACCGGGTTCGATAATTTTCATGTACGGTACGATAACTTTTCCACGCCTCACGACGCTCCATGACGCTTGAGTTACCAGACATGGGATATTTTAGTAAATTTATCTTTTAATGGCAAGATTAATGAATTTTGTATTTACACTTTCATTATTGTCTTGGCAGGGTTTATCCTTTTATTCATGAACTAAAGGAAGAAAATTAAAGCATGAAATTTTTACGAATCGTTTCCTGAGAGACCCGCTAACATTTTCTTTTTTCTTTCTTTTTTTTACTGTTTCCTATCCTGATTTTCCCACGATGCCTTCCATTTACGAATCAATAAAATTTAAAAAACACACACTTTCCTATCATTTCATACGAGAACCACTAATATTTTCCCTTTTTTTCCCCTTTCCAACACAGATTTTCCTCAATTCCTCCATCTACGAATTAGGAAAGGAAAAAAAAAATCCCACTTCTAAACTCGAGAGAAAAAATAAATAAAAAAAACATTTCAATAATTTCCCACGAGACCCATTAGTAACATTTCCTCACAAGCTGAAAGGTCCCAATTATACCGCCATTAAGATTAAATGACACCCTATTTCAGTTAACAAGGCGGAAAGACCCCCACTAATTGCCTGACGAGCATATTCCTGTCTTTTTATTACTTCCGCAGGAGCTTCTTTCTGATTGGTTCCCTTGGCTGTCCTTTGATCCGTCTCGGCCAATCATATGCTATGGATTTGTTATGGTGGTGGTGGTGGTAGTGGCGTGTTTTTATCTTTTTCTTTTCTTTTTTTTGTTCTTTAT
>NC_087196.1:4360857-4363357 GCF_035594125.1 Scylla paramamosain | reverse complement strand
GAGAGAGAGAGAGAGAGAGAGAGAGAGAGAGAGAGAGAGAGAGAGAGAGAGAGACTATAATGATTCAAAGGAACATGTTATGGAAAAATCTCCTGTTTCATATTAGCACGTTCAGAAGACACCTGAGAGAGAGAGAGAGAGAGAGAGAGAGAGAGAGAGAGAGAGAGAGAGAGAGAGGGGAAGATAAGAGAGGACCCTACCCCTGTTATCTCTCTCTCTCTCTCTCTCTCTCTCTCTCTCTCTCTCTCTCTCTCTCTCTCTCTCTCTCTCTCTCTCTCTCTCTCGTCTTTACTTTATTTCCCCCTTTCTTTTTTATTTCCTCTTCTTTCTATCTTTCTTTCTTTCTTTCTTTCTCCTCCTCCTCATCCTTCTTCTTCTTCTTCTTCTTCTTCTTCTTCTTCTTCTTCTTCTTCTTCTTCTTCTTCGTCTTCTTCTTCTTCTTCTTTGTTTCTTTCTTTATTTTTTGTCCAAGGTTTTATCATTTGTCTCTTTCTTCCTTCATGTCATTTTTCTTCCTCCCTCCTCCTCCTCCTCCTCCTCCTCCTCCTCCTCCTCCTCCATAATTTATCACATTTATCATTCACTTCCGACTTAGAGAAGAGAGAGAGAGAGAGAGAGAGAGAGAGAGAGAGAGAGAGAGAGAGAGAGAGAGAGAGAGAATAAGCAAATAAATTAAATATGACAGTTTATACAGAAAATATCCCATTAATTTCAAATCATGCATAATTATTACGCTCACAGTGAGAGTAACAATGCTGTATTATTTAATTACACTTGTTGCTGAGACAAATTAATTACTTAACTGTAATAAAAATACTATATTCTTAACCTAACCTAACCTAACCTAACCTTATCCTGTCCTAGCCAAACCTAACCAAGAGAGAGAGAGAGAGAGAGAGAGAGAGAGAGAGAGAGAGAGAGGTGCCAGGTAAGAAAAAGGTGTCTTAATCCCAGATAATCTCTCTCTCTCTCTCTCTCTCTCTCTCTCTCTCTCTCTCTCTCTCTCTCTCTCTCTCTCTCTCTCTCTCTCTCTCTCACTTCCGTCTTCGCTTCCGGAATCTTTTTATTACATTTTTTTTCTCATTTTCTTCTTCCTCTTCCTCTTCTTTCTTTCTTTCTCTCTCTCTTCTCTTCCTCTTCTTTGTTCTTTTTCTTTATCACCTCTTTATCTTCCTGCTCATTCTCTCTCTCATTTTTTTTTGTTTTTCTACTGTTTTCCTTCCTTCCTCGCCTATCTATCTTCTCCTCCTCCTCCTCCTCCTCCTCCTCCTCCTCCTCCTCCTCCTCCTTCTCCTCCTCTTGTTGTTCCTCTTCTTAGATAATGAGATGAAGGGAGAGAGGTGTTTTCTCTCTCTCTCTCTCTCTCTCTCTCTCTCTCTCTCTCTCTCTCTCTCTCTCTCTCTCTTTTTTTTTTTTTTTTTTTTTATTTAAACAAAAATTTACATCAGGCTTAAAACAACACGTTTTTTATGCTGTTATTTGAAAAGCCTATACTTAAATGTAAGGAAGAAAATATATACAAAAAGTAAACTCATCCTACTATATATATATATATAGACATGATTAACACAGCACTAGTGTGGGGGGTTGTGTTTTACGCCACCTGTGTGCAGCCACTTTCACCTGCTGGAGTGTCATTGTTTGTGTATCACTCGTGGCTGCCGTAAACACATTCCACAGTCTGGAGGTTCTAGCTGTGTAAGAGCGCTGGTGCTGCCTCGAGTAAGATCGAGGCACTTGCACCAGCATGTCATTGGAGGTGGTGGTCCTGGACTCCCTCTGGACAGCTCGTGGTGGGAGCCTTATCGAGCTGAGATGAGGGACCTCCAGAACCCGGGCCTTGTGCTGGACCACCAGCGCCGACACGTCCCGCCGATGCTCTAGCGACGTGACTCCGGTCTGCTCCTCCTGCTGCTGCTGCTGCTGCTGCTGCTGCTGCTGCTGCTGCTGCTGCTGTCCGTCCATCCCCACCAAGCGCAGGGCACGGCGTTGCACAGCATCCAGTCTCTGCAAGTGGGTGGGGGCACTCGACATCCAGGACAAGGCACTGTACTCCATACAAGGCCGTATCTGAGCCTTGTACAGTGTGAGGATGCCCCGGGAGTCGAGGTTTCCTGACATCCGACGCAGTGCAGAGACTCGCTGGGAGACCTGGTGGGCAACAGCAGCAACATGGCGGTCAAAGCGCAGGCCACAGTCCACTGTCACTCCCAGCAACTTGACGTGTTCCTGGAGGGGAAGTGTCTGGCCTCCAAAATCAGACAGCCTGAGACGGCTGGGGAGGCAGCTGGGGACCGTGAGATGACCATGGCCTGCGTCTTTTCTGGAGCGAAGCTGACTTGCCACGCCTCTCCCCACTCCATCACCAGCCTGAGCTGCCTATTTAGCTCTCTAACGGCTCGTTGACTGTCGGAGCGGCAGTAGGAGCGGGAGAGATTGCAGTCGTCGGCGTATGCAAGCAGAGTCGGGATTTGCCGCAGGAGGTCATCGATGTATATGT
>NC_087196.1:4345857-4348357 GCF_035594125.1 Scylla paramamosain | reverse complement strand
TGTGTGTGTGTGCTGGGGAGGGGGTTAGGTTAGGTTGTTTGTTGTTGTATTAGTTTTTGTTGGTGGTGGTTGTGGTGGTGGTGGTATTGGTGGTGGTGGTGGTGGTGGTAGTAGTATTATCATTATTCTTATTGTTGGTATTGTTGTTCTTGTTGCTTTTGTTCTTGGTGTTGGTGGTGGTGGTAGTATTGGTGATGTTATTGATGTAAGTAGTAGTAGTAGTAGTAGTAGTAGTAGTAGTAGTAGTAGTAGTAGTAGTGAAATTAATATTGTTATTGATATTATTTTTGTTGTTGTTAATGCCAGTGGTGGTGGTGGTGGTGGTAGTGGTATTCTCATCACCACACACACACACACACACACACACACACACACACACACACACACACACACACACACACACACACACACACACACACACACACACACACACACACACACACACATCAAACTGTCAGATGCTTTACTCAATAGAGTGACCTCTGCCTAATTAACTGTCGCACATTCTCTCTCTCTCTCTCTCTCTCTCTCTCTCTCTCTCTCTCTCTCTCTCTCTCTCTCTCTCTCTCTCTCTCTCTCTCTCTCTCTCCTCTCTATCTCTGATCTTCCTCATTCCCTCTTAATTGGTGTCACGTGATCTGATGATGGTAATGATTGTGGTGGTGATGAAGTTGCTGTTGTTGTTGTTGTTGTTAGAAGAAGGAGGAGGAAGAAGAAGAGGAGGAGGAGAAGGAGGAGGAGGAAAGCTGAAAATGAAAAAAACATGACTGCAATTAGGGGAAGCACGCACACACACACACACACACACACACACACACACACACACACACACACACACACACACACACACACACACACACACACACACACACACACACCGCTTAGTGTAGTAGTTAGCACGCTCAGGTCACAACCAAGAAGGCCCGGGTTCAAATCCCCGGCGCGGCGAGACAAATGGGTGAGCCTCTTAATGTGTAGCCCCTGTTCACCCAGCAGCAAGTAGGTACGGGATGTAACCCGAGGTGTTGTGACTTCGCTGTCCCGGTGTGTGGTGTGTGAGTGGTCTCAGTCCTACCCAGAGATCGGTCACTATGAGCTCTGGGTTATTTCCTTAGGGGAACGGCTGGCTGGGTGACCAGCAGACGACCGTACGTGAATCACACACACACATACACACACACACACACACACACACATGCACACGCACACGTTTGTAATTGGCAATAGAAGGAAGAATATCGATTCTCCTTCCCTCCTTCCTTCCTTCCTTCCTTCTTCCCTTCTTCACTCCCTCCTTCCTTCCTTTCTTCTTTCCTTCCTTCTTTCCTTCCTTCCTTCCTTTCCTTCTTCCTTCTCTCCCTTTTTTCGTAAAACACAACAAACAATGCAACAAAGAAATCGGAACACAAAAGAAAACACAAAGAAAGACAAAATAGAGAAAAATACATAACATCTCGTTTTCTATGATCTCGTACGCACTTCGTTTTCTTTGACATTTTTATGGGTAACTAAAAAAAGATAAGAATGACAGAGAGAGAGAGAGAGAGAGAGAGAGAGAGAGAGAGAGAGAGAGAGAGAGAGAGAGAGAGAGAGAGAGAGAGAGAGAGAGAAGGGAAGGAAATAATAGGAAGAAAAGGATGGGAAGGAAGGAAGAAGAAAGACAAGGAAAAGAAGGAAGACGAAGAAGGAAAGTAAGAAGATAAGAAAACAAGGGAACAATAGGAGATAGAAATAAGAAATTAAAAAGGAGGATAAGAAGATAAGCAGGAAGGAGATAGAGAGAACGAACAAAGGAAAGACGAAAGGAGAATAAGAGGAAGAAAATTAAAAAGAATAAAAACGACAGAAAAAGAATTAGCAGAAACGAAGGAAGGAAAGAGGAAGAAAGCAAGAAATGGGATAGGTGGAATAAAGAGAGGAAATGAGGGAAGAGAGATGCATGAATAACTATCAGTGTGTGTGTGTGTGTGTGTGTGTGTGTGTGTGTGTGTGTGTGTGTGTGTGTGTGTGTGTGTGTGTGTTTCTGCAATAACTCGCGTGTTTGATGAGAAGGAAAAGATTTTGGGGGTGATAACTCAAATAGAGAGAGAGAGAGAGAGAGAGAGAGAGAGAGAGAGAGAGAGAGAGAGAGAGAGAGAGAGAGAGAGAGAGAGAACGCAATTTGCATCTGTCATAAAAACATATACTTTCCTCCACTTCCTCCTCCTCCTCCTCCTCCTCCTCCTCCTCCTCTTCCATATATCTTCCCAATGTATCTTTTTTTATAGACGAGAGAGGATAAAGATTCTCTCGAGCACGTGTCCTCCTCCTCCTCCTCCTCCTCCTCCTCCTCCTCCTCCTCTTCATCCTCCAGCATTCTTCCTCTTCTCTCCCTCGAGATCTCCCAGGAATATTGCAAGAACCCAATCACGGAAGGAGAAGGTGGAGGAGAAGGAGGAGGAGAAGGAGGAGGAGGAGAAGGAGGAGGAGGAGGAGGAGGAGGAGGATTTGAAGTGAAAGA
>NC_087196.1:4325857-4335857 GCF_035594125.1 Scylla paramamosain | reverse complement strand
GACGTACGACACTCTGAATGCACAGTACGACATCGATTTTAGGTTTTACATTTTAGATTTTACTTATTACAAAGGATAGACTAAATAAAAAAAAGGTATATAGATTACACATTAGAACAATATATACATTGATGGATAGCACGATAAAACAGAATGTATTACAGTAACAATAAAAGATATAAACAAAGCGCGCTGCCAGAGGTACGATGCCTCATGCCGAGTCACGCCGGGCACTGAGCCAAGCAGCGCAGAGACATGAATACCATAAAAAAGAAAGTTTTTTTTTTCATATTCGTTTTTTTCCTCGTCCAGCACTATAATGAAGCTTTCCATTATTCACCCGGCCGTCGTGCTCCGCCATTATACTCCCGTTAAAAGCTTGTCACTGTAAATTTATAAAGACATGGTCCCTTGTACGAGAAATAAAGGAGGAAGGAATGAGGGAACAAAAAACGACAGATACTTTTTGTACGATAATTGCCATTTGTTGTATGATTGTATGATTCGTGTCATTATTACTATCAGGGTGTGGATCGTCATTTAATATTTATATAGTTTATCAGTACATATCTTAATAGTACATACGAAAGAGAGAGAGAAAGAGAGAGAGAGAGAGAGAGAGAGAGAGAGAGAGAGAGAGAGAGAGAGAGAGAGAGAGAGAGAGAGAGGTTACATTTTTCGTGTACGATAACTTAATTTATAGTATGATCTGAGTTTTTACTACCAGTAGTAGTAGTAGTAGTAGTAGCAGCAGCAGCAGCAGTAGTAGTAGTAATCCATCACTTTTTAATACCTAACATTCTCTTTATATACTTCAAAAATTATATATATATATATATATATATATATATATATATATATATATATATATATATATATATATATATATATATATATATATATATATATATGTGTGTGTGTGTGTGTGTGTGTGTGTGTGTGTGTGTGTGTGTGTGTGTGTGTGTGTGTGTGTATTCATTTTCATTTTTCCATTTCAATTTGTTATGGATGGTAAGGCAAAACTAATCGTGTTTTCAGTTTGGGAGGAAAAATAAAGGTAAAAATAGAGGGGAAAAAAAGAGATGAAAAAAAGAGTGGGAAAATAAAGGGGGGAAAAGAGCGACTTCTTTTTTTCCTTTTATATAATATTTGCACCGGCCAAGGCCTACAAAAATTATAAGTAAGAAAAAAAAAATGCTCACTGAGGTGCCGGCCCCCAGACAAAGTTAAAAACGGTTATCAAAAATAAAAGCATAAGTGTGTTGAAACCTCCCTCGTGAAAGAGTTCAAGTCATAAGAAGGTGGAAATACAGAAGCAGACAGGGAGTTCCAGAGTTTACCAGAGAAAGGGATGAATAATTGAGAATACTGGTTAACTCTTACATTTGAGAGGTGGACAAAATAGTGGTGAGAGAAAGTAGAAAGTATTGTGCAGCGAGGCCGCGGGAGGAGGGGAGGCATGCAGTTAGCAAGATCAGAAGAGCAGTTAGCGTGAAAATAGCGGTAGAAGACACCAAGAGATACGACACTGCGGCGATGAGAGAGAGGCTGAAGACAGTCAATTAGAGGAGAGGAGTTGATGAGACGAAAGAGAGACAGAGAGAGGCTGAAGACACTCAGTTAGAGGAGAGGAGTTGATAAGACGAAAATTTTTTTATTCCACCTTGTCTAGCAGAGCGGTATGAGTGGATTCCCCCCCCATATATGTGAAGCATACTCCATACATGGACGAATAAGGCCCCTATACAGAGTTACTGATAAAATAAGAGGTTGAGGAGCAGTAGATTCAAAAACTTTAGAGTGGTAGGAAATAAAAGCAATAGGACGATGGTTTGAGGGATTAGAACGGTCACCCTTTTTTAGGAACAGAATGAATGTAGGCAAACTTCCAGCAAGAAGGAAAGGTAGAGGTTGACAGACAGAATTGCAAGAGTTTGACTGGGCAAGGTGGAAACACGCCAAATGTCACAAGTATCTGAACGTTGCGTGTACAAAGTTCAGACACAAGGCGTATGCGCGGAGTGTTTCTGTGAACTGAGTCACCATTCACCACGCATGCACCGAGTATTGCTGATGAATTGTTTGCTTACAGTGCTTGTGTCGTGTTGCATGCATCCCTTACATTCACATTGAGGTCACCACGGTAACTAAAGCCTCCTTCCTCAGCACAGACATGACCATACATATATAACAACAGCAAAAGCTTCCACAAAAAAATAAATAAATAAATAAATAAAATGCAAATAGGAAACAAGACGTGACAATAATAAAAATAAAAGCAGAGAAACAAGAAGAACAATGAGTAAAACGTTTAAAAAAAATGTTATAAAATTACAAAGGAAACTAGGATAAGTTTTTGATAGATTAGCGGGCTGAGATGTGCGAGGAGGGAGGAGGGGCAGGATAAGATAGGGTGGGGTGGGGCTGGACTCACGAGGCTAGGCAGGAGGCACTAAACGGGAGTAACTGGCAGGACTCTCTCTCTCTCTCTCTCTCTCTCTCTCTCTCTCTCTCTCTCTCTCTCTCTCTCTCTCTCTCTCTCTCTCTCACACACACACACACACACACACACACACACACACACACACACGACTTACTCATCCATTTACTCACCTGTCCGTGGCAATCGTCTACAAGCAAGCACTCCTACAGTTTCGCAAAGGAGTGCTGAACAACCACAGCCACCACCACCACCACCACCACCACCACCACCACCACCACCACCGCCGCCAGATAAATAAAGAAAACACAAATTTCTCGTCGTATAAATGAAATAATTTTTTCAGATCCAACAACGAAATCACTTTAAAATTGAAAACACGAGTAGCTAGACAAGGTTTTATTGGATATTATTACTGGGTATATGTTTCTTTTATTTTTTTAAATCTTAATTAAATTACTAAAACAATCCTAGGCGAACTAATAAGAAAAAGTAAAAATAAATAAAGTGCCGAGTATGTTATTTTTTTCGAGGAACACAAACACAGCTAGACTCGATTTTATTACAGATTACAACTTGTCATAGTTTTATAATAATGAATTAAATATCAAATCAATGACAACTCCATTAATAAACAAGAAAAATAATGATATGGCGCCGAGATGTTTTCTTCCTCCTCATCTCACCACGTCTTCCTCCTCTTCCCTCCCACTCATACTCCTCCTCTCCCCTCCTCTTCCTTCTCCTCCTCCTACTCTTCCTCACCTGGGCCTAAAAAAATCTCCAGGGAACACCTGAAAACCCTGGAAATTGTCATAAATACTGACGAAGAGAGACGAGAACTTGTTACCGTAGCGGCGAGGCAGGGTCGGCGGGGCGGGACTTGGCGGGGCGGGGCTGAACGGGACGCCAAGGATACCGTGGTGTGTGGCACTGTGGTGGTGCGGTGTGGTGTTAACAGTACACTACCACTCGTTTCACTGCCCTGTGTGTGTGTGTGTGTGTGTGTGTGTGTGTGTGTGTGTGTGTGTGTGTGTGGCGCCGATCAGAGACGAGTCACAAGGTTAAATAACTGGTGTTTAACCCTTTCACTATCACATGGTACACCTTTCATTAACACCAATCACTGAGACATCTTCCCTCAGCCACATCCAATCTTTAAACTTGACAGAAATTGCAAAACCTTTTCCTTTTGTGTGGATGAAGTGTGGATGGTCGGTTTGGTGTAGATGAGTAGATAGGTGGATGAGTATGAATGAGTGCGTACGTCACTGGATAATGGATGGATGGGTGGATGAATTAATGGGTGGTTGTAGTTATGAATGGATAGGTCAGTGTGCAGTGTATGGCAGGGTGGATGTGCTGGTAGGTGGATGGTTTGGTGACTGTGGGTGGAGTGATGGATGGGTGAGTGGGGGGTCGCGCTTGGGTAGTGTGCAGTGGGTGGATGAGTGGATGTGGTTGAGAGAGCGGCTGGATGGAAGGGTTAACGGAGGTGGCTGGTGTGGGTGAGTGTTAGCCGGTGGATAGATGAATGGACTTATGGCTGTGTGTATGTGTGTGTGTGTGTGTGGATATGGTTGAGCGGTCGAGTGGATGGGTGGATGCGGTTGAGTAAGTAGTGGATGGCTCAGTGAGTGTTAATATTTCCACAGTTTCCAATGACGCTTTTTGTGGCCAGGTGGAGAACCAGTATTGCCGTTGTAAGAGCGTCACATCAAGGCGGCACCAATAAGGTTGAAAATTCCAGCCAACTCCTTGTGTCTTTCGCTCGTATGTGTCTGTGTGTTGTTGTTAGGAGGGTATCTGTTTAGAGAGAGAGAGAGAGAGAGAGAGAGAGAGAGAGAGAGAGAGAGAGAGAGAGAGAGAGAGAGAAAGGGGGTGGGAAGGAAGAGAAGGAGGTGAAGATGGAAAAGAACAACAAGAACAAGAACAAGAACAAAAAGATGAAGGAGAAGCAATAATAGAACAACAATATTTTGATAATCAGAGAGAGAGAGAGAGAGAGAGAGAGAGAGAGAGAGAGAGAGAGAGAGAGAGGGACAGGCAGACAGACTTCTATTTAAGGAAAGCGAAATCATCTTCTCACGGTCTAGGGTTACACACACACACACACACACACACACACACACACACACAGTCAGTCATACTCGAACTTTCATTGAGGATAGACGGTGTGACAGTTTGCTGGCCGAGGTAAGAGAGAGAGAGAGAGAGAGAGAGAGAGAGAGAGAGAGAGAGAGAGAGAGAGAGATCCCTACCTGTTTATATACAAGTCTCGTCTGAATCAGTTATTGAATATTCTAAGACAGTTTTATTCCTTTTTTTTTTTTTTAGGTTTATCTAAGAATGTGGATATTTTTATAATGAGTCTGGTAATTTAAGATTACATTGTGTTTGCTGCTGGGAAACAGTGAGGCGTGTTATGTCAGTGTGATTAGTAACATGGCTTTGCTTTGTTGTTATGCGTGCTTGAAAAGTGAAATTTGTCTCTTGCATGACGTGTGTGGGCGTGTGTGTGTGTGTGTGTGTGTTTTCGGAGACACAACCAGCAGCGGCAACAGCAACAACAGCAGTATTGTTCATGTTTGCGTCATCCTCGCCACTCTGACAGAAAATGGTGCGCCAACCTGTTGCTGTACCGGAAACTGCTGTATCTCTCTCTCTCTCTCTCTCTCTCTCTCTCTCTCTCTCTCTCTCTCTCTCTCTCTCTCTCTCTCTCTCTCTCTCTCTCTCTCTCTCTCTCTCTCTCTCTCTCTCTCTCTCTCTCTCTCTCTCTCTCTCAGTGTGTGTGTGTGTGTGTGTGTGAGGTGACGGTGGCACAATATCAATTCTGCGGCTCAACACACACAATGCCGATGCTTAGCGGGGACAGGTGGCGCGCGGGCGCGGCGCACACGTTCACGGGGCTGCTGAAGGAGCTGCACAGCCTGGCGCAGCGGAGCGGGGGCCAGCAGGGTGGGCAGGAGCTGTACCGGCGCCTGGCGGGGCTGCTGGAGCGCGATCCAGGCCTGGCGCGCTTGCTGGGGCGTCGCGACTTGGCGCTGCTGGCGACGCTGCTGGAGCAAGAGCCGCGCGCCTGGCCCTGGCTGGGCCCCGCCGCGGCCGCTGCGCTCATGGCAGATCAGGGGGACGAGGGGCGTCGCGCCTGGCTTAGCGAGGCGCAGGCCGCCCTGCTGGCGCGCGGTGCGTCAGACAGCTTGCTGCAGGGCGCCTCCCCGGCGCTGGCCGCTGACTTGTACCTGCTGCGGGCGTGTGTGGCGCGGCCCGCCGTGGGTGACGTGGTGGTGGTAGTAAACACGGCGCGGGCGCTGCTGAAGCAGGGCGAAGAGAAGGGATGGGTGGGGGGCGGTGGGCCCTTGCTGGAGGCGCTGGAACTGCTGCACACGTGGCGGCGCCCCCTGGTGGCGGCGCTGCCGGGGTGGGGGGAGTCACTGCGACGCTGGGTGCTGCTGCTGGCACACGAGCCGCGCGCCCTGCCTATACTGGACAGCGCCCTGTTGCTAGTGCGCGACCACCTGGCGGAGGCGCCGCCGCAGCACGCCGCACCCTGGCTGGACACGCTGCTGGCGGCCACGGGCGCCGTGCACGAGGCGTGGCGGTGGGCGGCGGCACCCGCACTTCTGGTGGCGCTGTCCTCGGCCACTACCAGCCTCACCGCCACGCTGCTGGCGCTGGTGCAGGTGCTGCCGCACCAGCTGCCACCGCCACAGCTGCGCGCCGCCCTCACTCCGCTGCTTACCCTGCTGGACGAGCGCGGTCTGCCCGGGGCCTGCCAGCTACCCGGCGACACCCTGCAAGCTGTCGTCACCGCCGCATGTCGCCTGTTGGCCCTGGCCGAGGCGCCGCAGCTGCTGTGGGCGGCCTCCTCTTTCCAGACGCCAGGCCGCGTGCTGCAGGCCGTGGAGGAGGCACCCCAAGCCGGCGACGACCCCGTGGTTGTGGAAGAGGCGCGGCTGGTGACGGCGGTGGTCCGCGCACTCACGCCCTTCTCCCTTCGCGTGCTACTGCTGACGCTGCACAAGCTGGGCGTGGCGAGCGGAGCGGGCGCGGGGGAGGCGCCCCTGCTGACCGTGGTGGCGGAGTGGTTCTGCACCGTGGTGGGCAGCGGCCTGCGCCTGGACCCCGCGGCCTGTCTGCTGCCGCCCCAGGGCACGCCGCTGCTGCAGGCGCTGGCACAACATTTCCGCCGCCAGCACGCCGCGCCGCTGCTGCAGGTGGCGGCCTTCGCGCTGCTGGGGGGCGACACCGCCAGCCCAGAGGCGCGGCACTTCGGGGAGAGTCTGGCGCTGGAGGCTGAGAGGGTGCAGGACGCCGCGGCAAGAGGCTCCTGCACGCTGCTGGCCTTCCTGTGCTGCCCGCGGCCTGCCTTTATGCAGGCCCTGTCCACCCGCCACCCGGGCCAGGTGCAGGCTGATGCCGCGGCCTGCCTGCTCGCCGCCGCGCCGCATCCACGGTACCACGAGCTGCTGGCCGCCCTGGCAGCTCAGGTAGCGGCACTGCTGCCCCGCGGTGCCCACGACGACACGCCACCCCACACTCCCACGCACTAGATCCCACGCCACGCCCCGCCATCCTCCCCCCGTCACACACACAGGCCGTCCTGCGTCACGGCGCCGCTACACAGACTGCCTGGGGCGCCCTGCCTGTAAAGTGCACCATACACCTGGTTGCCGCGCGGCCCGTAGTTGCACACGTACAGTCGGCTGATCCCGTTCATGAAGGGCACGTAGTAGGTGGCGCCGCAACCCACCTCCTTCGTCGACGCCCACACCACCTGCAGGAGGAGGGCGGGGATGTTACTGTAGTGTGTTGTCTCTCGTTTCTTGTCTTGTCTCACTCACTCACTCACTCATAGTAGTAGTAGTAGTAGTAGTAATAGTAGTAGTAGTAGTTGGTAGTGGTAGTAGCAGTAGTGCTATAGATGCTTGTACTAGCGAAAAGTACGTCACCATTACACACACACACACACACACACACACACACACACACACACACACACACACACACACACCTGCCACACACACACACACACACCTTCCACACAAGCCTGCTACAAACCTGCTACAAACCTGCTACAAACGTTCTACAGACCTGCGTGTAGTGACTGATGACAGCTGAATCGTTGGGCATAAAGGACGAGGTGGAATCCTTGTTAAAGAAATATACTTCATTGTACCAAGATTCCACAGCAAGTTTCCAATTCTGTTAGGGAAGATTACATAGGATTATATTAGGATTATATAGGATTATATTAAGATTACATAGAATTACATAGGATTATGTTATCAAGATTCTACCGCCGGCTTTCAGTTCTATAAGGGAAAATTACATCACGATTACGTATTTCAATTCTGAGAGATTATATTAAGATTACATAAGGATTACATAGGGTGATACCAATCTCTGGGGTTACATTATGCTCTGGTCAGGATTATTTTACGATTATTTATGTTTTTCTTAGGAATTACAATAAGATTTTTGGGGAGATTACATTAAGGTTTGGTTTGAATTACTTAGCGCAATTACAACAACAACAACTACTGCTACTACTACTACTACTACTACTACTACTACTACCTACTGCTGCTACTAGAAAAACACCAACAACAGCAGCAACATACACCTACTACTACTACTACTACTACTACTACTACTACTACAACAACAACAACAACAACAACAACAACAACAACAACACCCCACAAACCATACCCACCACCTTCTATCCCCTCCCCCGATCTACCACCCCCAGTACTCACCGAAATTTTTCTCCCTTCCCACTTGTAGTAAAGGTTCTGTCCCACCTCGTAGTCTCTTGAGCAGATCTTACGGTCAGCAAAACTATCGTGCTCAAACACACACCGGTCCGACCATCTCTGAAAAAAGAAGTGTGATTTGAGTGTTTTAAAAGAGTGTTTGAGATGATTCTGGGGTGGTTTGGGGTGTTTAAATAGTGTTTTGGGGTATTCTGGGGTGTTTATAGGATGTTTTGGGGTGTTTAAAGGGTGTTTTGGTGTGTCTAAAGAGTGTTTTGGGATGTTTTGAGACGTTTAAAGAGTGTTTTAGTATGTTTTGGGGTGTTTAAAGTGTTTTTGGGGTGTTTTAGGGTGTTTTGGGGTGCTTAAAGAGTGTTTTGGGATGTTTTGGGGTATTTAAAGAGTGTTTTGGGATGTTTAAAGAGTGTTTTGGGGTGTTATGAGATGTTTCAAGAGTGTTTGGGGATGTTTTGGGATGTTTAAAGAGTGTTTTGGGATGTTTAAAGAGTGTTTTGCGGTTTTTTGGGATGTTTCAAGAGTGTTTTGCGGTGTTTTGGGATGTTTCAAGAGTGTTTGGGGATGTTTTGGGATGTTTAGAGAGTGTTCTGGGGTGTTTTGGCATCTTTAAAGAGTGTTTTGGGGTGTTTAAAGAGTGTTTTGGGGTATTTTGTGATGTTTAAAGAGTGTTTTAAGAAGACACTTCATGTTTTTCTTTCCTTTTCATTCTTTTTCGTTATTATTTCTCTTAGGGGAAGAAATTATAGAAACACACACACACACACACACACACACACACACACACACACACACACACACACACACACACACTCACCTGCGCGACCCATGCTAACTCCGGGTTCCACACCAGCTGTTCCATGTCTGCTGCAGGAGGTTGTGGCCCCGGCGCCCCACGTGTTTCATTGCCAGACGCCACCTGCAAGCACACACACACACAGGGCCACATTCAGACACGTTCTGCTCTCACCATGACTGTTTCACAAGGCTGCACAGATGATAAGCCGTGTTCTTAAGACTGTTTATCCTGTTAGTAATGCAGAAATCTTATTAATCTGTCACTAGAACCGTAAAAACAGTCTTTAAAACTCGTGTGAATCATATTTTAAATCCTTATTCTAAAGCGCTTTACTCGCTCTCTCGCCACGACGACTTTCAAAGGCCACAGAGGTGATTAGCCAGATTCTCAAGAGTGTTTCACCTATTAAAAGCGTATCAGTCTTGTTAACCTGCCACACGAACCATGAAAACTCTCTGAAAAACCCGTATAGCTTCAACCAGAGCCTTTTGAATGCAGTGAAGGTGCGGCGCAGTGTTCACGGTGAGTCTGAGTAAGACTACTTTTAAACATTCCATCTTCACTACTGGCGATTATTTTATGTACGTTTTTGTGATAGGAATTAACAAAGGTGATATGAGTGACGTTCTCATAGTAAACAATCAGGACAAATCTCGAGTTAACGAATATAAGCCTAGTAAGTGTAGGTTTAGGAAGGAGATTGATAGCAACTGGTTCAGAGTGGTGGGCGAGTGGAGTAGGCTTAACTGTCATGTGGCCAGCGTCAACAAGGTAGGCTACATGATCGTAAGGACAGCGAGGGAGGGAAACGTTTATGAATAGAACCTAAGAACATAAGAAATAAGGGAAGCTGCAAGAAGCCACCAGACCTACACGTGGCAGTCCCTGTATGAAATATACCTACCTATTTCCACCTATCATCCCCATCCATAAACCCGTCTAATCTTGTCTTAAAGCTAAATAATGTCTTACCACTAACAACTTCAT
>NC_087196.1:4278357-4318357 GCF_035594125.1 Scylla paramamosain | reverse complement strand
CTCTCTCTCTCTTTCTAGTCCCTAACGTTTTTTTTTCTTTTTTCTTCTAGTTTATTTCTCTCTTTCTAGTCCCTAACGTTTTTTTTCTTTTTTTCTCTAGTTTATCTCTCTCTCTCTCTCTCTCTCTCTCTCTCTCTCTCTCTCTCTCTCTCTCTCTCTCTCTCTCTCTCTCTCTCTCTCTCTCTCTCTCTCTCTCTCTCTCTCTCTCTCTTCGTCTGTACTTCATCATACCCTCTCTTCATCCTTCTCCTCTACTCCCTCTCTTCATCAACCCTTTCTTTAGCCTCATACCAACATTCCAATATCTGTATTTCATCTCCTCTCTCATGTTTTTTTTGTTTTTTTATCTATCTCACGCCCACATTTAGAAACTGCTGATTAACTAGATTCTCGAAAGTGTTTCTCCTGCTGACAATGTAGAAACCTCGTTATCTGTCAGTCTTTCACGTCAAACAGGCAGAGAGGACAAGGCTATGAAGGTTCTGTTGGAGCTGAGGGGACACCACGCCAATATACAGCAAGAGGTGAACAGCTACAAGGATTTCAATAAGCAGCAGGAAGGCACGACAGGAAGCTGGCGAACACTAGCGCAATCTGAAATTCTGAAGTCTCTGCTTGTAGTATCTGGCCTCTTCTTCCTTGTGGCTTTTACAGGTAAGTGTGTGTGTGTATCTATCTGTCTATCTGTTTATCCATTTATCTATTTACTCATTTATTCATTCATTTATTCTTTTTCCAGGTTTCCTCGCGATTAATTCTTATTCAGTCCAAATCTTTGAGGCAGCTGGCAGCTCAGTGGATAGCGGAGTTGCATCTATAATACTGATGGTTCTGCAGGTGTGTGTGTGTGTGTGTGTGTGTGTGTGTGTGTGTGTGAGGGGGAGGGTAGGTATCTGTGTGTGTGTTTGTGTGTGTTTGTGTTTTTCATCCTTTCATTTATGCTTTTTTTTCCAGTCTGATGTTTGTTTTTCTCTTTCCTTTGTTTCTCTCCCATTTTCCTTCCTTCCTTCGTTCTTTCGTTTCTAAATTTCTGATTCTCTCCTTCCTTCCTTACTTTTCTTCTGTCTTTCTGTCTTCATTTCTTTCATCCTTCCTTTCTTCTTTAATCATTCATTCCTGCGCGTGTGTGTGTGTGTGTGTGTGTGTGTGTGTGTGTGTGTGTGTGTGTGTGTGTGTGTGTGTGTGTGCTATCATGAACATAAATATACCGATCATTTTTACATCGATTAAATTCAAACATTTCATATATATTCGTTAACTGAACCTCTCTCTCTCTCTCTCTCTCTCTCTCTCTCTCTCTCTCTCTCTCTCTCTCTCTCTCTCTCTAGTTCGCAGGAGGCATTGTGAGTGTCTTCTTAATTGATGGAATAGGAAGAAGAAACACGTTATTCCTTTGTTTTTCCATCATGGCCGTGGGTTTGGGCCTGATGTCAGTGTACTGCGGCGTGCTGGAGAGTGGCAGGTAAGCTAAGAGTGGCTGAGAGTGGCTGAGAGTGGCTAGGAGTGAGTGAAAGTGAGTGGCAGTGGGTGGGAGTGACAAAACGAATGGAAGGGTTGTAGCAGGAAGCCATCAGACCTACACGTGATTGTCCTTGAATAAAAACATGTCTATATTTTTATTTTTCTACTACTACTACTACTACTACTACCCCCACACAAGCGTACTCTTAATCCCCCTTCCTGTATTTCCCACAGCACCACCACTATCACCACCTTCATCACCACCACCACCACCGCAGCCACCACCACCACCACCGCAACGTCCCCTGCTGTGGTGGGCATAGAGGGGTGGGGGTGGGCGCCTCTCGCCTTCCTTGGCTTGTCCCAGACCGCAATGTTTATGGGATTAAATTTGATGCCTTTTTTGTTGAATCAAGAGTATTTTCCCACGGCCATTAGATCCCAGGTAAGAGAGAGAGAGAGAGAGAGAGAGAGAGAGAGAGAGAGAGAGAGAGAAAGAGAGAGAGAGAGAATGTTTGTATGTATGTATTATTATTATTATCATTATTATTATTATTATTATTATTATTATTATTATTATTATTATTATTATTATTATTAGGTCGGTTTTTTTTATTATTATTAGATCTATGATAGTTTTTGTTTGTTATTTTGTTTGTTTGAGTAAAAGTAGTAGTAGTAGTAGTAGTAGTAGTAGTAGTAGTAGTAGTAGTAGTAGTAACAAAAGATAACAATATCTTTTTTTTTCCCCTTTCCTCCTCCTCCTCCTCCTCCTCCTCCTCCTCCTCCTCCTCCTCCTCGTCCTCCTCCTCTTATCTTCCCGTCTCCTCTACACGTTCATCTTCCCGTCTGCGCCTCCGTCTGTCACTCCCTCAGGCCTGCAGTATCTGCTTCACTATCTGGACCCTGAGTACCTTCACTACACTTCAGTTTTTCACGCCCATGGTAACCGTAATGACACAGGCTGGGCTCTACGGCGCCTACTGCTTCTTCTGCGTCGTTGGCATTCCCTTCACGTTCTTCTTCATCAGAGAGACAGCTGGGAAAGCCGTTGGGTAAGCGAGGAAGGCGCTGGAGTGTGAGAATGCAAGGGAAAACGCTTATTTGTAAAACAATATGTGTATTTTATCAGTCGCGTGTTAGGTTTGTGTTTTTTAAGCTCTGTAAAATGCGTCATTGTATGCTGCGGCTACCACTTCTTCTACAACGTACGAATAGAAGGACACAAGAGTTGCTGCAGGAAACCATCTAGCCTACACGTGGCTGTCCCTGTATGAAATATGTTTGTCTGTTTCCACCTCTCATTCCCATCCTTACATTTGTCTAATTACCTGAAAATAACAATAATAACAACAACAACAATAAATCCATACTCTAAACCACTTCGTTGCATCATCAGCATTGTTTTCAGACACACAGTCACACATCATTAGTCACGTTTTCACGGCACGAAGATACGCGAAAATAAGCACTATTGATCGTACTTAACTCATTTTTGTTACTTGTCAATAATAAATAATAAAGCTACATGTTGTGGTTTTAGTTGCCCTTAACCTGGGGATGGGGAGGAGGGATGGGAATGGGAAGAGAGAGAGAGAGAGAGAGAGAGAGAGAAAGAGAGAGAGAGAGAGAGAGAGAGAGACGCCTACAGCTGTCGCCCGCCCGGAGTTATTCTACTTAGCAAGTCAAATTTCCCGCTTATTTTTTAACTCTTCAAAACATCACTATCTCATATTTGCTCTAATAATTTATGTACTGCCTTCATCTTTTGTAATATTCCACATATAAATATCCTCATTCATTACATGCCTTCAGATTTACCCAAAAAACAACCCAAATTCATGTATTAGTAACCCCGTGGAGAAAACACAATCAGCCAGCTGGCCAGAGTTGCGTCACTACCATGGCCGAGCGGCGCAGCGGTGGCGGGTGCTGTTCCTCTCTCACAAATGTCCTGCTGCGCGGCCCTCACTTCACAGGACGCGGCGAAATGCGACCGTTGACCTTAACCTTAGTATTCCTCTGCGGCGTAGTGTGCGCGGGGATGGTGGGCGTGCTGCGGGCGTGGTGGGCGGGAGTGGGAGTACCTGCTGGCGAGGTCCTGAAGGCTACTCTTGGGGTACTGCCGCCTGGTGCTGACCTGACGTTGATGGACGAGGGCTACGTGGCTATGGCGCTGCTAGGGGACCACGAGGACCACCAGCTGACCACCAAGCAGACCACGGAGCTTGAGGACCACCGTGAGTTGTGGTGGTGGTGGTGGTGGTAGTAGTACAGCTGTGGTAGTAGTTGCTGTAGAAATGGTAGTAGTAATAGTAGTAGTAGTGGTTATTAAGTTATTTGGTGTAATAGTTTGCACCTTCAAGTTTCTAGGGTTGTGTTACCTGGCTTGACTGACCCAAGCTGTGAAGTGACCTGATGCAACCCAGCCTGCCATGACATGTTGGACGAGACTCTATCCCTCTATCCCCTTACAGACGCACAGATTGAGGCCCTGAACACCCTGAAGAGAGCCAAGGAGTTGGTGTACAATGGGAAGAGTGCCAGGGCAGGAAGGTTACTGGAGCATGCCTTGTCACTGGCCCCAAGACACCCTGATGTGTTAGTTCATTACGGGGAGTACCTTGAACACCACAGGAATGATGTCGTGAAGGCTGACAAGCTGTACCTCCGTGCCCTGGCTGTGTCCCCAGCTAACTCACGCGCTTTAAGGTTTGTCTGTGTGTGTGAGGGAGACAAGAGAGAGTTGTAATGTAATGTTAAAACAGTACAGTTGTTTATAAAGAAGAGATAGAGAGAGGAATAAGAAGTAAAGATAGAGAGAATGTCTTATCTATAGGAGACAGAGAAAGATGTGTAATTTAGGAAAGACAGAGAGAAAAATAGATAGAGAACATGAAGTATAGAAACAGAAAAAAAACTAGATACCTTTTTATTCTTTAAGTTAATTTATCTACAGAAGAAATCTTTGACACCCACCCACTCACCCACAGGAACAGAAGACGCACCCAACCCCTAGTAGACGAAATGGATGTAATGTTGCTGGAGAGGATTGATGGCAAGAGAGATGACCTGGCACACATTCCCAGCTCCTCGGCAGCCCTGCGTAGGATCAAGAAGGAAGCTTACTACCAACATATCTACCACACGGCCGGCATTGAGGGAAACACTATGACTCTCGCACAGACACGGATGATTCTGGAGACAAGGCTCAGTGTGGGAGGTGCGTGTGTGTATGTGTGTATGTGTGGGTTTGGTGGGGGTACTGGTGTGTGTGTGTGTGTGTGTGTTTTTACCTTCTTTTCTTTATCATAATCACTGTACATTGCTTTTATTGTTCTATTCATCTTTTTCTTATTATTTTTCTTTCTTAATATGATTTTACTTTCATTATTTCTACATACTGTCACTACAACCTCTGTTATCATTGTATTATTATTATTATTATTATTATTATTATTATTATTATTATTATTATTATTCTATGTTTTCTTCTTATTCATCTTCCTTGCCATATTTTCTTCATACAAGTTTTAGCATCAGTATCACCACCTAGGCTAGCCCAACCACAACCATATTCACCCTAACTTAACTTAACCTAACCTAACCTAACCTAACTTAACCTAACCTAACTTAACCTAACCTAACTTAACCTGATATAACTCAACATAACCAAACCTAACCACCACCACCACCACTCTAACACCCCCCTTCACCCCCAGGCAAGAGTGTGATGGAGCACAATGAGATCCTAGGCCTGGACCTGGCTCTTAAGTTCATCAACACCACTCTGCTACACCGTGTGGGCCTGATCACCCTGCATGACGTCTTGGAGATCCACCGCCGAGTGTTAGGCCACGTGGACCCCCTAGAGGCTGGCCAGCTGCGGACCACTCAGGTGAGGCACACACTTGAACACACACACACACACACACACACTCTGTATATAGTATTAATTAGTTCGTATTTTTTTAGATATCCAGCCAAAACACCCCCAAAACACCAGAAAACAAACCCACCCTATTCTCCCCCACCCACCCACACACCCACATCTCCCACGCAGGTGTACGTCAGCGACCACATCCCGCCACCCCCAACACGGCTGCAGGTGCTAATGGAGGACTTTATTGCCTGGCTAAATTCCCCCGAAGCTCAAGCCCTTCACCCAGTCCGCTACGCTGCCTTGGCCCACTACAAGCTGGTCTTCATTCATCCCTTCTCTGATGGGAATGGACGAACTGCCAGACTCATTATGAATTTTTTACTTATGCAAGTGAGTTTATTGGGTTGGAGTGTGTTGGGTGAATAAAGGTGTGGATTACATACAGGGAAGTAATGCTGTGTTAATGGTAGATGATGGGGAGCTTTGTGTCTGTGTGGTTTGAGGGAGTGGAAATATTGACTCAACACAGAAATCTTTAAAGGGATGGGAATGTTTGAACTGACCAGCCGTTTGTCCACAGAAGGGTTACTGCTTCACCTCAGACTGTGAAGTAAGTGACGGACGGACAGACGGACACATGCACACGCACACGCACACACTGAGCACTTTGTAGTTTGTCTGTGTGTCTCTTTAAGTAATGATAATGTTGACAGACAGACAGACAGACACTTTCACACACACACACACACACACACATAAATATGACAATTTAGAAATAAAACTTTGTCACCACTACTACTACCACCATCACCACCACTGTCTGTCTGCCTGTCTGTCATGCTGTCTTATAATTCTTTTGGCATCAGATTATAAAGAATGATTGTGTTGGCAGACAGACAAACACACACACACACACACACACACACACACACACACACACACACACACACACACACACACACACACACACACACACACACACACACTAGGTATCACAGAATTAACAGGGAAATATATCTGCTTGTTAATTAAAAGCACAGTTATTATTGCTATTAACTGAAAAACCTTAATGGCCCACAATGCATTATATTCATCTTATTTATCTTATTATTCTAATTACCCTTACCTCTCCCATGCCCCCCCATAGCCACCACATCTCTTCCACCCACCTCCCCCCTCCTCCTCCCTACCCATCCCTCCCAGGCCTACCAGAACATCTGCCTAAATAAAATCTCTACCAATATTTTACCATCTAAATAACACTATCTATAATTATTCTTCCATTCCTAGCCTTCCCTACCCAACACTGACCCCTTTCCATCCCCGCACAATCTCCCCATTCCTCCCCATCACTAACCCCCCCTATTCTCCCCAACAGGCTGGCTACCCCCCTGTTATAATTCGTAAACAGGACCGAATGCTGTATTACGACTGTCTACAGCTTGCCAATGAGGGCGATACAAGGCCTTTCGTACGTTTTGTTGCTCACTGCACTGAAAAGACCTTGGATGTCTACCTGTGGGCCACGAAGGAAGCTTTACCAGAGATTGAAGCACAGAGGAAGCAGCAGGAAGATGCAGAGAGGGCAGAAGAGATGAAGGAAGAGCAGGAGGAACAAGAGGTGCAACAGGATCAGCAGAGAAGCAAGCAGAAGTTTGATAATGCGAAGACAAACTCACATTCCACCAGCAAAGATAAGCAGAAGTTTTTGTTTACACCCGTTGACGATATCGCCCCCTGGGAGGAACGGGGGGAGGGGCAAGCAACGGGAGGGAATGCAGAGAATAGAGGAAGGCTTCTCACACCCTCCTCCACCGAAGACCACATTCTGAGAGACGGGGAGAACGAGGAAGAAGAAGAAGAAGAAGAAGAAGAGGTAGATGTGATGGAGGTAGATGGTAGAGAGCACTTGTGGTTCGTGGGAGAGGAGGAAAAGATCCGAGTTAGAGAACAGCAAAGTAGATTAAGTAGTTTTGATAGTAGTAGCAGTAGTAGTAGTAGTAGTAGTAGTAGTGGTAGTATAATTGGTAGTATTAGTAGTAGTAAAGAGCATGAGGAAGTGATTAGGTATCTTATATCAGAGGAAAGACTTGCTGCCTTTGTAGAGGAGAGAGAGGAGGCCGGCCCAGGCAGGGGGCTCTAGGGGTAACAGGTAGGGGTGTAGCTAGCCTGTAATTAAGTATGTGTGGGGGTGGGGGGTGGGGGGGGGGTGTACGTGAGTGTGTTGTACTGGGAGCTGTATTGAAAACCTAACCTAACCTAACCTTACAAGACAGTAAACCCAAAAATTCAAGCAAATTAAGCACAAGTAAGAAAAAAAAGTTAACTAAATCCATAACTTAAAAGAATCCGATGAAATTAGACAAGAAAACAATAATAATAAATAATAATAATAATAATGCCAGTAAATAAAAAGACACTTTATAAAGAGATTACTGTATGTATGTATGTATGTACGTATGCATGTGTGTGTCTGTATGTGTGAATATATGAATTAATGGAATATTTTTTTAAGCTTATAACGTTTTTCTCTCGTATGCATTAAAATGTTATAAATCCAAGAATACCGAAGGCGTTTGAGTCGTAAAGGTCAGAATGGTGTGTTTACTGAAGGCATAGTGGCCCTTGGTGTCATTGGTTCTGTTAAAGAAGTGTTGTGGTTTCTGTGGCTTTTTATTATTATTATTATTATTGTTGTTATTATTATTATTATTATTATTATTATTATTATTATTATTATTATTATTATTATTATTATCATTATTATTTATGGTTTTGTGGTTTTTGGGGGCATTTTTTGTGTTGGTTCTTGTGTGATTTTTTATTTACTTATTTATTTATTTATTTATTTATTTATTTATTTATTTATTTATTTATTTGGTTCTTGTTATAAATTTGCATGTTTTCTGTTTCTCTTTTTTTCGTTTTTTTTTTTTTTTTTTTTTTTTTTTTTTTTTTTTTTTTTATGTGGGTTTGTGTGTTTTTTCATGATTTACTTATTTTATTTATTAATTTACTTATTTATGGGTGTATTTTTTTCATATTTGCTTATTTATTTATTTATTTATTTATTTAGGTTTAAGGTTTATTTCGGGTGTTTTTCAAGTTTTTACCATCTTATTTATTTATTTAGGATCTTAATTCCTTATTTTGGGTGACATGACGTGATATTAGATAGAGTAATATCTATTTTTATTATATTCCGTTTTAATATTCATATCTTTCTCAGGTGATATTTTCTCTCTCTCTCTCTCTCTCTCTCTCTCTCTCTCTCTCTCTCTCTCTCTCTCTCTCTCTCATGCACCAAAGAATATTGATATTTAGCGAAACTCGGAGATTCTTTCAGACTGTGAGGTCCTGCAGGGTGTGTCATTAGTACTCGCAAAAATCACGTTTTTAAACTTCACATACCCTCAAGTTGTTATATTACTGTTGTTCCTGATCTGTTGTAATTTTGTGGTTCCCTGCTTTGGTGTAATTCTGTTCTTGGTGTAATCGTTCTTTGGTATAATTCTTTTGTTCCTAATTTTGTGTAACTCATTAACTCGGTGTAATTATCTTTCTTTTATTCTTAACTTGGTCAGATTATCTTCTTAGTATGGTGTAATTGCCTTCTGTCATTCTTAACTTTGTATAATTCTCTTTTTTCAAGGCCTAAAAACAAATATTGACACATTATTTTAGGTCAAATGACTTGCTGGTTGAAAAATTAATGGATGACATCAATATAAAACTTACAAACACTTATAATCAGGCAGAGTGACACTTAACAAGACTTAAACCAACCACTAACACTTCACATCACTTACCTCCAATTTCTGATGAAGTGATGGGGTCAAGCAAGAGAATTAGGGACAAAACCAGGACTTTTCACTCTCTCAAGCTAACGTGATCCTTTCCAAGACCCCTCTCAAGCCTCATGTCACCTTTGAGATTACCTAGACATATTTAAACACTTATTTCCCATTTACGATAAAGAATTGGGGACAAAATGATGTTGAACCTTCATTAGCTAACATGATCCTTCTCTACACCTTTTTAATAAGCCTAATTTCAACTTTAAGATTTTAAACTTGTTCATTGTCTGCGCACAATTTCCCCTTGTTTGTGTGTCATTGGGCTGGCATCTCGCTTGCCCTGTTTTCTGTGATATCCTTCCGAGTAGCGTCGCCGTTTGAGTGTGTGGCAGGTTTCTATACATATTGATATGTATAGTATTTTATTCCGATATTTATTGATGTATTTATTTCTGTATTTTTGTATTTTCGCACCTCCATCGATCGTCTGTCATAATTCTGGTGTTAATTTTTTTTATTTATATATATATATATATATATATATATATATATATATATATATATATATATATATTATAATTTGAGTGATTTTTTTTTTTTTCAGGGCTCACTCGATCATTCAAGTAAATATTGTTATCTATGATCCTTCTCTTCCTTCACCTCAAGCTGTTAGACATTATTCTGGCATTAAAGATATTTACATGAACAAAGAAAAAAAGGACCAAACCACAAAAAAAAAAAAAACAAAGGAACCATACACTAAGAAAGAAAACACTCGCATCACCAAATCACACTTTATTTGTTTATTTAACGCTCCATCAACACCCCTTAGGCAATGAACTCATAGGGAAGCGGCGTCAAAAACTCAGGCTTATTCTTGGTGATGTTAACCTTGTGTGCTGGTCTGGGTTGGGCCGGCTGACGCTTGCAGATCACCTTAACACCCTTGGCCTTTGCTTCGTGCTTGATACGGTCATTCTCCTTGACGCGGGCCTTGAAGTCCTCACGGCAGCGGGAGTGGGTCAGGTGCTCCACGCGGACATTGAGCCTGCGGGTGGATGGTGATATAGTGGAAGGCTGGGTGGATGAGTGAGTGCAGAGGTATCAATGATGGGTAGGTTAGTAGAGTGGAGTGGAGTGGAGTGGATGAATGGATGGACACACACACACACACACCAAAAGACCAACAAACTTAACCTAACCCACACAAATATCCCCCCCAACAACCCAACACCACCCCCAACACACACACACACACACCTCTTAGCCAGGATTTTCCCCTTGACACGCTTGTTGACAATGACTCCCACGGCATGTTGGGTCACATTGAAGACCCGTCCAGTCTTGCCGTGGTAACACTTGTGGATCAGGCCCTTCTGGAAAGCCCCGTTGCCCTGTGGAGGAGACGGTGTGTCAGTGGCTGGTGTTGATAAGGCCGGGTGAAGCTTTGGCAGTTAACAAGGTAGAGTGAAGATAGTGGGATAATTAAAACTGATAAATAAATGAGGAATTTGTTTGAAAGAAGGAAAAGTGGAAGACTGGGAGAATTAAAATTGATTAATAAATGACAGGAAAGGTGGAAGACTGTAGGAGAATTAAAATTGGTTAATAAATGACATATTTGAGTGAAAGGAGGAAGACTGTGTTACGTGTATGTTTAGTCTATGAAAATAACTGGGGAGATTAGGAAGAGCAGGAGGAGGAATAATATAGGACAAGCACAGAATAAGAAATTGAGAAAAAAACGGAAAAGAACTACAACTAATATCACCATCACTACAATGATTGAAAAAAGTAACTAAAACAAATGAATAACTACCACCACCACCACCACCACAAGAGAAAAGAAAATGGAACAGGACAAAAACAAGAAAAAAATGAAAGAAAAGCATCACTGTGTTGTTCACAATATAAAGTGTTGTATTAGTATGTCTAAGTATGCAACACTGTGTTATTACAATATTAAGTTATAGTCTTATTACCTAGTCTTGGCTTTACACATCCTTTACATTAAGTTTATTGTGCAATAACAGAAATAACAAATGTCATGCTATTGTTGTAAATTATTGGTGGCTCTGCAGAGTGCCACAAGTTGGTGGAGTGGAGTCTGATAAACAAAATAAAGATAAAAGATAAAAAACTAAACTAAAAAAAGGAAACGAAAAAGAAAAGATGCAACTACCATCAGCAGCAGCACCTCACCTTCAGGTCCACGATGTCGCCGACCTTGTACACCCTGAGGAAGGTGGACAGGTGCTCCGTGCCGTTGGTCTTGAAGGCACGGGAGAACATATTACGCGTGCCGCGCCGTAAACCTTTAGAATTCGTCATCTTGCCGGCTTACCTGTGGACGCAAGGTGTGGTGAGAGAGAGAGAGAGAGAGAGAGAGAGAGAGAGAGAGAGAGAGAGAGAGAGAGAGAGAGAGAGAGAGAGAGAGAGAGAGAGAGGTTAACAGTATACATATTTACACACCAAACTATCACTTTTAAACATGCCACACACACCAAACTTCACATATTTAACGTAACATACACCTTCCTGAATACTAACAGCACCAAAATACGGTTTAATCACCATCAAATAAGCCAAGCGAAGGAAAATAAGTACTACCCACATCTCAACTTCCCCAACACAAGCCTAACGTAACTTCTCGCACGCCAAACTTAAAACGAATCTCTGCCATTATTAAAACACTCCAAGCACAACCAAATCACCACTAAACAACCTAAAACAGATAATATAACTAAAATAACACATACTAGACACAATAAACGTAAGACAAACGTAACATCTAGCTAAATATATCTACCCTACACCTGCCTGTATATTAACTACCCCAAAAAATAACTTAATTACCATCAAATTAGCCAAACAGACGAACACCGGCGAGGACAGGCAAAAAATAAACAAACAATCCATAATTTCATCCCAGGCGCTCAAAACACGTGTTACATATCCCAATATTTCACACGATTCCCGCCTTATTTCAAGACAAAATGGCGTTCCAATGAGCTATAGATGTATTACACACCTTCAAGTATGGGCAGTATTGATGATAAGGGTCTAGAATTGTGTAAAAAAGGTGAAATAAGGGAAAGAAGAGACGTGCTTGTATACTTACACGAGGCAGGGAAGGAAGAGAAGGCAGCGTCACCCCACACACCCTAAACACCCGAATCCACACCTTTATTTACCTCTATCTTGGTCATTTTTGGGCATTATTTTGTATTTTATAGGATTACAATTTATTTCATTTCATTTTATTATTTATTTTCTTGCATTGTTTTGGTTGGAAAACTTGTATATAAGGATATTAATTTTGTATTAACGCTTGCATCCACACATATATATATTTCTCCCATTTTCAGCAATCTTATAAACATTTCACGACTCAAAAAAAGTAAATCAGTAATTTAGAAACACAAAAACGCAAATTAAATCCAAAAAAGTAATAAAACAACAAAAATACAAAAAAAGATAATCAAACGAGCTTCTCTTTAGGGAACGGTTTAAATCCCCAGCAGCTGTTTGGCTACCACACCCTGCCGTATTTCGCTTAATTTCCACAATTTCCCGCTGTATTTTCCCGAGTCCTCCTATGTGAAGGTAAGCGAAGTATTCCTCCACTTATCCCCGCCATAAATGAGAATAATAACTGTTAAATAAGGCAGAAAATAGAATAAAACTGGAGTAGGATGAGTCCAATGAAGGGTATTTAAATATGGTTTCTCAGACCCTTTAAAAATATACATGTTTTTAGTTGTTTTAAGGCCTTACTTGGTATTGTAGGGAGTTGTAAGTGACGAATAGGCCTATGTGGTAATCTGGGGCTGTGTGGTAGGCTTAGGTAAGGTTAGATGAAGGAAGGAAGGTATAAAAGTTGCTTGTTTGTCATGCTTTCATATAATGCTTGGCTGTTTTAAGGCTTATTTGCTGTTGTAGTGAGTCGTAAGCAAGGGATAGGCCTATGTAGGAACCTTGGAGTGTGTGGTAGGCTTAGGTTAAGTTAGATGAAGGAAGGAAAGTTTATGGTGGAGGAAGAGAAGAAGAATTAAATTTATAAACTGTTTACGCTGGCGAGGTAGGCATACAGAGGAGATTACCTGTGAAATACTCAACTTAACCTAACTTAACCTGACCTAGCCGAGTCTGCAGCCACACCAGTTCCGTGGAAGCAGTGTTTGGTACGAGTGTGCTAAGATTAAAGGATTGGTGTCCCTTATGCAAGTTTAAAGGTTTCAAGGCACTTATCCTCCATTTTCTTTGATATTGTCGTTTTTTTTTTTTTTTTTATGAATGTTCTTTTTATTGTTCATTATTTTGTAAGCTTGTGTCATGTCAACTTTTCACTACTACTACTACTACTACTACTACTACTACTAAATTCTAACATTAACTTTCCTTACCCTAAACAGCAGATGCAGCAGCAGCAGAAGTCAACACACTGACAAACTAACACACACACACACACACACGCACGCACGCACGCACGCACAGACACACATTACAAACTTTCTAGCAAAAAAAAAAAAGTAAATGAAAAAAAATAAATAAAAACTCAAGCAAATAAGACTTAAAACACCTACACACACACACACACACACACACACACACACACACCTTCCCCCAACACACCCCCATACACTACTCCCCCACGCCCCCACCCCCCCCCCTCCCCCACACCTCCAATGTCACACCTACAGTTTGACGCCAATCTGTCTGAAGCGCTAAAGATGGAGGGGGACCTGTACCGCGCCCCGCCCCCCCGCTGGCAGAGGAAGGCGCAGGAGCAAGGGGTCACCAGGCTCACTATCACTAATGAGAACAGTAAGTGGGACCGGGTCAAGCTGGGTCAAGTGGGGCGGGTCATTGTGGGGGTCAATGTGGGTTGTGGGGTCATAGTTTTTTTTTTATTATTATTTTTATTGTTGGTTTTATTTATTTTCTTTCTTCTGTTTCTTCTATTTCTTTTTCTTATTTTATTTCTTCTTCCTTTTTCTTCTTTTCTCCTTTTTCTCCTCCTTTCTTTTTTTTTTCATCTTTTTCATCTTCTTGCTTATTATAGATATTTATTTTATTTCATTTCATTTGTGTACATGCTTATTCACCTTTATTCATTTACTTATTATTCTACTCATTTACTCATTTATTTATTTATCTTTTATTGAGTCACAGCAGGTCAAGACAGATTCAGAAATGACAAAAAAAAAAAAGAAGACATTTTGTTTCCTCTTAGATTCACATGTGTAGAGGAAAACAAGAACAAGCAGGTGTATAGGGGAGAACAAGAACAAGCAGGTATGTAGGCCAGAACAAGAACAAGCAGGTGTGTAGGGAAAACAAGAACAAGCAGGTGTATAGGGCAAAACAAGAACAAGCAGGTGTGTAGGATGGAACAAGAACAGGTGTGTGTAGGCAGGTGTGTTAATGGGACTCTTCACAACATCTCGTCCCTATTTTGCAGGCCACTGTGACGGCAGCAGCCCACGCTCTGCCAAAACACCCCATAGTGGCTCTCTGCTGGACACTAAGAGCCCAGGCAGGGGGAAGTCACCAGGTAAACGCCCCCACACACCTTACCTGTCCCTCTTTGTACAGTGAAGGTCGTAAGTCTTGTTCGCTGTGCTCATTTGTCTCTCTTTGTACAGTGAAGGTCATAAGTCTTGTTCTATGTGCTTATTCATCTCCCTTTGTACAGTGAAGGTCGTAAGTCTTGTTCTGTGTGGTTATTCATCTCCCTTTGTACAGTGAAGGTCATAATTCTTGTTCTTTTTTACTATGTTATGTCTCTCTTTATTTCTTATTTGCATTCTTTCCTTCACTCATCTAACCATATCTCCCTTTACTCACCCTTACCTATCACCATATTCATCAAGACTCACCCATACATCCCTCTCTAACACCCAACACATCCTCGCCCTTCCCTGTTACCCTGGTCTTGCTATCATCAGTGTCTCAACATTGCCAGGTCGAGGGAAGTCCCCAGGAAGAGTGATCCCTAAACTGGCGGTGAGAGGCGCTGGGCAGAAGACACCAAGCCGTAAGACACCCACGACTCCTTTTAATCAGCAGGACAGGTGTGTGTATGTGTGTGTGTGTGTGAGAGAGAGAGAGACAGAGAGAGAGAGAGAGGGATGGGGCAGTTTGTTTGATATTCCCTCTGTTATTTTTCATCTTGTTTTCTTCTTTCTACTACTACTACTATTAGCACCACCATTCCTTGCAGGTTCATCCCCAACCGCAGCACCACTGACCTTGAGTTGTCACATCACCTGCTGGTCACAAGCATGGAGGCCTCTGGAGGTGACCACACAGAGGAGGAGGAGCTCACCCTGCAACAGGTAACACACACACACACACACACACACACTCCCATCATCTCTTAATTGTTTGTAGTATATATTAAGTTTTCATGGTCTGTTTGTTTGTTTGTTTGTTTATTTGTCTATTTTATCCAGCATCTGCAGTCATTTTACTCTTAATTTTTAAGTTCATATAATGCTTTTGTTTATTTCACCAATATTGTATCTGTCATTACTGAGTCACTTCTATTTTGTTATATTTTTCAGCTTTTTATGAAGTTTGTCTGTGTATATGTCTATTTTATTCACCCAGCACACCATACTGATAAACAAACCTGCCCCTGATATATATATGTGTGTTGTTCTACCTTACAATGAGTAAAATAATAAGGAAAACTTGGAATCTAACCCTTTACTTCCTTCCTTCCCTCCTTCCGTCCCCTGCAGAAAGAGTACAAGGAAAAAATGATAGAGAACTTGAATGATGGCCAGCCTCCCAACACACGCATCCTCTCCTTCAAGAACAAGGCACCCCAGGCCCAGGAAGGTGTGTTTGGCCTCCTCTCCCTGTCATCTTAGCTCCCCTGCTCCGGCTGTCTCTTGGGAATACACAGTTTTTATTTTATTTATTTTATTTTATTTATTTATGTATTTTGTTTTATTTTTTTTATTTATTTATTATTATTATTTTTTATTTTATAATTTTTTCATACAAATTTTGTTGGTTTTAATTGGTGGTCCTTCTAATTGTTCCTTCCTTCCTTCCTTCCTTCCTTCCTTCCTTCCTTCCTTCTGCATAAAGGGGGAAAAAAAAGGTTTCCCCTATGTCTCTTATCTCTTATCTCTCTCTTTCTCTCTCTGTCACACTCACACTATCTCTCTCACTCTCTCTTTTTCTCTTACTGTGTACATTAATTAGATTCATACATATTTAAAGTACTATTGCATTAATTACCCTATAAATATGTGTTTTTACAGTTTTTTTTTTTTTTTTTTTTTTTTTTATGTATTATGATCCCTGTTTGTGTATATGTGTGTTTATGTGTGTGTTTGTGCATGTGTGTGTGTGCGTCATCTTTCACCAGTCATCTCTCCCCCCTACAGGCTACGTCAACAATCTGAAGGTGCTCTACAGTGCTGGTAAGACTGTCATGCCCAAAGCCTCCTCGTCTCGTCACATCCCCAGCGTGCCAGAGAAGATACTGGACGCCCCTGACCTGCTCAATGACTACTGTGAGTGTGGTGGTGGTGGTGGTGGTGGTCGTGGTGGTGCTGGTGGTGGTGTTTTATCTCATTTTCATTGATTTTTCTTAGTTTTATTTTGTTTTGTTGTGTTTCATCTTGTTTTCGTGTTCTAATTTCTCTTTTGTTCTTTATTTCTCTCTCTTTTTGTCTTTATGTGGTGATGGTGGTGGTGGTGGTGTTTTTTCTTCCTTTTTCATCAATTTTCTTAGTTTTATTTTGTTTTGTTTTGTGTTTCATCTTGCTTTTCTTGTTTTCGTGTTCTAATTTCTCTTTCGTTCTTTATTTCTCTCTCTTTTTGTCTTTATGTGGTGGTGGTGGTTGTATTGGTGGTGTTTTTTCTCCTTTTTCATGGATTTTTCTTAGTTTTGTTTTGTTTTGTTGTGTTTCATCTCATTATTCTTGTTTTTTTGTTTTAATTTTTCTTTCATTCTTTATTTCTCTCTTTTTTTTGTCTATATTTATCTGCATCTTTTATTTCTCCTCTTTTCGTGTCTTTCGTTCATTTGCATTCATTATTGCTCAGTTTTCCGCTTCCTCTGTTTATCCACTCTTTATTTCTCTTCCCTTTGTTCACTCCCAGCCATTATTCCTCAGTTCTTTGCCTCACTCTATCCACAATCTTCACATCTTCACTGTATCCACATTCCCATTAACTTGTGTCCCTCCACCTTCTCCAGATTTCCCTCACTCTCTAAGCCTTTTACAGCACCAGGAACAAAATCATAAACATTGACAAAAAAGATGAAAAAGGGAATAAAAATAATCACCACATTTCAGCAAGACGAGCAATCTCATTGGTTGGAAATTAGGGGAGACTTTAAACGAAAATACAGGAAAAGTGTTGACCTGTGATTCTCTTGTGTTCCTCCCCACTCAGATCTTCACCTCCTGGACTGGAGCACCAACAATCACCTGGGTGTGGCTCTGGGCAGCTGTGTGTACATCTGGAATGCTGGCAACGGTTCCATCACAGCCCTTACGCAGCTGGATGACCCCGACTATGTGTGTTCCCTGGCCTGGATTAAAGAAGGTGCTGTGAGATTGGGTTCTGTCTTAACTTAACCTAAATTTACATTTTCCTTCATTAAATCACAGAAGAATGGCATTTTGTCTTATCTAACCTAACATACTCTAACTTAACTTACCTTAACCTAACCTAACCTAACTTGTTTCCTTACCTGGTTCAATGGCACCTTACCTAACCTAGTCTAAGCTCCTGCCTAAATTTACCATCCCCCCAGGTCACGTGTTGGCGATAGGCCTGAGTTCCGGCTTGACCCAGCTGTGGGACGTGGCTCAGCAGAAGCTTCTCCGAACAATGGGTGACCACCAGAACCGTGTCAGCTCTCTGTCTTGGAACACCTACATCCTCTCGTCAGGCTCCCGGTCAGGCCAGATCTTCCACCATGATGTGAGAGTGGCAGAGCATCACGTGGCCACGCTCCGAGGCCACACGCAGGTCAGGGAGGCTCTTGATGTGTGGGGGGGTCAAGGGAAGGGTTGGTTTTTAATGTGGTAAGGGAGAGGTGAAGTGTATGTGGTGTAATAAGAGTAAGTGTGAATGTCAAGGAGAAAGAGAGGAGTAGGGGATGTTTGGTGAAAAGAGAGAGGCAGCTGGTGGAGGAGACACTTTTATAGCCCACAGCCTCACACTAACCATCCCTGCAGGAGTTGTGCTGCTGAAACACTCTACAGATAATGCCAGGATGAGAGGAGACCAGGAACATTATAACCCACAGCCCGATGATGATAAGGATAAGAGGGACAGATTAGCAACATTTTAGCCCACAGCCTCACCTAAGGATATGACAGATTAGCAACACTATGACCCGCACACTGATGATGCCAAGGATAAGAGGGACAGATTAGCAACATTTTAAACCACAACCTCACACTGATACTAAGGTTAAGACAGATTAGCAACATTATCACCCACAGCCTCACACACTAACCAACCCTACAGGAGGTGTGCGGCCTGAAGTGGTCATCCGACGGGCGACTCCTGGCATCCGGCGCCAACGACAACCAGATCAACATTTGGGAGAAGACAGCGACAACACCCCTCCACACCTTCACCGAGCACCAGTCCGCCATCAAGGCCCTGGCGTGGAGCCCCTGGCAGAGCAACATTCTGGCAACGGGTGGAGGGACGGCTGACAGAACCATCCGCCTCTGGAACTGCAGCACTGGGCTTTGTTTGAAGGACATAACGACCACGTCCCAGGTGTCCTCCATCTTGTGGTCAACTCATTATAAGGAAATTATATCAGGTCATGGGTTCTCCAACAATCAGCTCACCATTTGGAAGTATCCCTCCATGGCCAAAGTGGTCGACCTGACAGGTGTGTGCTCCTCACCTCACTTGACCTGACCTCACCTTCATTTTTACATTCTTTCCTTCTTCATTATTTTTTTCATTCCTTCATTTATTCTTTCCTTCCTTTACCTAATCTAACTTGACCTGCTCTCACTTGACCTGACCTGACCTTCATTTTTACATTCTTTCCTTCATAATTTTTTTCATTCCTTCATTTATTCTTTCCTTCCTTGACCTAATCTAACTTGACCTGCTCTCACTTGACCTAACCTTGCTTAACCTAACAATACCTAACTTAACCTTCTTTGACCTAACTTAACAAAAAATCATTAAAAAACAAAAAAACACTAAATTAATCTCAAGACTACCATCCATCCATCCATCCAACCATCCTTGCCTTACAACTCAATATACTCATCCCTTCATCCATCTCATATCACTTTCCCTCACTGAATAAAAAAAAAATCATAAAAACACAAAAAATAACTAAATTAACCCATCCGTCCATCCGTCCAGGCCACACAGGGAGGGTTCTGGAGCTCTGCCTGTCCCCGGATGGTCAGGTGGTGGCCAGCGCAGCAGCCGACGAGACCATCCGGATGTGGAAGTGTTGGGCGATAGATAAGAAGGACAAGAAGCAGGCTGATGCATCCAAGAACCATCCGATCTCGGCCCTCGCTCGTGCCAGAACCATCCGATAGTTTGGTGGTTGTGGTGGTGGTTGTGGTGTTTTCTTAAATATTTCTTTGTTTTCCTATTTTTTTTTTCCTTTCTTTTCTTGATTTTTTTTTATCTAGATTTTTTTTCTTTTCTCATTTTTCTTTGATATTTGTTTTTATTGATTCAAGTTCATTTTTGTTATATTTTCTTTCACTTTTCCTCATTTTATCCCTTTTTTCCTTTCTTCCTTCATTTCTTTCACCATTTTAGTACTTATTAAGCTACAAAGAGAGAGAGAGAGAGAGAGAGAGAGAGACAAATAAACTTATCTCATTTTTCCTGTTTAAGTTACTGCCAGACTCAGCACAGGATAGCTACAGTGTTACCATATCCCTGTGTCTGTGTATATGTTCCAGCTATTGCCATACACTTAATACACTAAGTTATTACATATTTTATAGGGTGTGGAAATAAATGCTATAGTTTTAAGTTATAAGTCTGTGTTTTAATATTTTTTATATGTGTATTATATTCTAAGCTTCTGGGACTAGATTTACGAATGTATTTTTTGTATGTGTTTTTTTTTTTTTTTTTTTTTTTTTTTTTTTTAATGTGCATTATGTTTGTATGATGTATTTCTTGCAATAAGTGTATCTGTGGATTTGAAAATAAAGTGTGTATTGGTTCAGTACTCTCTCTCTCTCTCTCTCTCTCTCTCTCTCTCTCTCTCTCTCTCTCTCTCTCTCTCTCATTTTCAAGCTATATAAATTTACTATTTCTCAGCTGTGGTATCAAGATGTAGAAAACACTCATTACGAAGGGGAAGGAAGACCAGTGTTGCTGTGGAAGTACCTTGCATCTGCTGTGATCTGAGCACTGGAGGAGGTGCAGGGTAGAGAACGGTCTAATTATAAAAAGGCAAGGGTGAACAGGTGTGTACTGTGGGGTCTTCCTGTGGTCTCAGATTTGGGTAAATGCAGGGTAGGAAACGGGCTTTATTTCTCTCAGAAGTTAAGAGTAATTATCGATATACTCTCTGGCCTGCAATATATCACTAGAGTTGTCACATAAGATGCAGTATATTCAGTAATTGAGATGAGGAAGGAAAGCAAGCGCCGGGAGTCGTTTGAAATTTCCCGCGCAAAAGTTGAAGCGTCTTGATTTCGATATTCATTAAAGGCATATTTCATAGACATCATTATCTAATATCTTAACCCGTAAAATATAAATAAAAAAAGCTGGCTTATTGTCATTTACCATAACAAAACTCTAAAGCGAAGTAATAATGAAGAGGCAGTTTTGAGTTTGAGTCATGCCAAAATGTTAATAAGAAGATTAAAATGTTTAGAAAAATTCTATTGCTTTTAAATATACATAATAATTGTAAAGAAGATGATAAATAGGTTGTAATACACAATGGATGGAAACTAAAATAAGAAAGGGTTATTTAATTTCGAGTTTGCCAAAATCATACTGATAATCCAGAAAACTTTGTATATGATATTGAAAAGACAATAATAGATAAAGAAAAAAGTGTATCGTAATAAAACTTTGCTAAATATTGAATAAAAATCCAGATTAGACAAAATTCGAGTTTACCAGAAGAAAAACAAACTCCCTTTAAAACCCACTAAAAACCAAATAAAAGACAACAAAATTATCACAAAAATAAATTGATTAATTTTGTATCATAAAATATTCCCCAAGAAACCTTAAACTGAATTTGTAATACTAGCCAAAATAACTAAAGAGATACTTGCCAGTGGCCGCAAGGGTAGGGGAGATTACGGGGATATTTCAGGCCCAAAACCGCAAAAATGGCGAGTGTTTCCTACCACATCGCCAACCTGCTGGAGAAAGTAAGTAAAAGAAACCAGTACAGCGCCCGTAGACCCTGAAAATTGGGGTAAATCGCGAGAAAATGGAAGAAATACACTTGCTTCCCCGAGTCTTCAATCCTCCCAGCTTGTATTGTTTTGTTTTGCTTTAACTTTCCTTCATTTTCTCTGTTTTTATTTGCCTGGCGGGTTGTTTGGCATTGTTTTCCTGCCCTGTGTCTCTCGTTTGCCTAGAATTTGCTTGGTTTAAGGCGTAAATGGGACTGTCAGAGGGTTTACACACGGCAGGAGAGTTTGCGTGAAAATTTCTTGTTTGGATTTTAATTTTCTCACCGGATTTGATTAATTTTGTATATTTTCAGTTTTTTTTCCGTATGTTGCGTTGTATTTCTCGTATTTCCCCTTCAGCATTTCACGTTTGACTTAATTTTTTTAGTGTTTTCGGTTAAATTTACCTCAGTTTCATGCATTTTTCGATCATACATGCTATATTTTCTCTCTTTCTCTCTTTGCTTCCTTTCTGTGCTTAGTTTGCCTTCCTAAATCTTGTTATGCTCAAGAAATCAAGTCTTTTCTTTTATTTTATTCTTGATAGTTCCCTTTTTTCCCGAGGTAGTTGATGGAAAGACGAGATTAGTGTCAATACGAGAGTCACGGAGATACAGAGGGGGTGAGAAATGCTTGGAGTGTTATTTCTATCTAAAACTCTCTTATTTATCATCATCTTCCCCCATTTATTCTTTCTTCTCTCTTACTTCCTTGTTCGTTTCTTCCTTTTTCCTCATCTTTCTTATTCTTATTAATTTTTCCTTATTTTTATTCCTCCCTCTTGTGTTTAATTATGTTGTGGTGATTCTTGGGTTATAAAAAGTGAGGTTTTAGTGTTTCTTGTAGTCTTGTATTGTATGTCATTCTGTTTTATTTTCTTTATTTTTGTTTTATTATTATTATTATTATCTTTTCTGTATTTTTTGTTTTCTGTCATTTTTTGTTTTTGTTTTGTTTAATTTTGCACTTGATTTGGTTTTGTTTATTATTTATTTCTTTTTTGTGAGTTTTTTTTTTTATTTCTTTGTGTCTTTTGTCGTAATATTCAACATTTTTCTATATTTTTTTGTATTTTGGCTTTAATTCCTCACTAGATTTGCTTCGTTTCTTCCGTTTCTTCTTCCGTTCATGTGTTTCTTCATTGGATACTTTATATATATATTTACAGTCATTCTTGCCTTAGTTTGTGTTGATATTATGATGAAATTGGATTAAATATGTTTTTTTTTTATCCCTGCAGAACAAACAGACACCCCCATCTTTATAATACCTCTGTCTTTTGCAGCATTGTAGAACTGCACGCTAACTAATGCTCATATTTTGTAGCACAATATACAATTAAATAAGAAATGTCTATCCTTACTGACAGACCACCAGTTATCTGTCTTACAATACAAAAGAGCATAAGTTATTTTAGTTAACACACACACACACACACACACACACACACACACACACACACACACACACACACACACACACACACACACACACTAAAGCTTGTTAATATAGTAGAAACAAAGAAAACACAAGATGTAACCACCAGACACACTCAGACCACTCATTACCACTACTGAAATTTGTTACAATGCGATAAACATCAAACAAGACAAGATTTATCTATTACAAACACCTACACGAGTTACTACCATCACAAATCATTAAGAAAACACATTATTTAGCCACCAAACACACCCAGAGCTTGTTACAATGCGACAGACATCAAGCAAGGCAAGATTTATTTATTGCAGACACCCAAACAAGTTTCTACCATGCAAATTATTAAAAAAAAAAACATTATTTAGCCATTACACGCACCCTAAGCTTGTTACAATGGGGGAAACATAAAAAAAGACAAGATTTAGCTATTAGACCCCCAGCCAAGTCATTACTACCACAAATAATGAAAAAAAAAAACATTATTTAGCCATCAAACACAACCAGAGCTTGTTACAACATAAAAACAAACATAAAACATGCAAAAAAAAAGACAAGATTTAGCTATTAAATACTCAGACAAGTCACTACTACCACAAATAATTAAAAACACAATACATAGCTAGTTTAGTCAAGCAGAGCACTCAGTACCACCTTCAACTTTATAATCCATTTGGGAGAAAAAAAACACAAAAAAAAAAATAGTTATTACAGGTAATCGAATCTAGACCGCCACTGCAATAACGTCCATTACAACCAATTAAACCCATTAAACCATTACAAAAGCCTTTCAGAACAGGATGAAACAAATGCAAAAAAAAGCACAATATTTCTCCATGACGGACATTGAGTCACGTAGAAATAAATATGAAGTGTTTGTTTTCAATGAGAATTTATGATTATCCTTTCCATTTTAGTACTTTTATAAGCTGCATCATCAATTACAACCCAGTACATTTAAAAATAACAAAAAAAAACACAAGATTTAAGTACCAAAACACAAAAAAACAAATAACCAAACCTAAACTACCCACAAAAACATCAATAACCAACATTAAAACCACTTAACGACCAAACGACCCTCTCCCCCCGCAGATGACAAGCACAGACAAGGATTACCGCTTCATGGCAACCAACGACTTGATGACAGAGCTGCAAAAGGACTCCATTAAGCTGGACGACGACTCGGAAAGGAAGGTCGTTAAGATGCTCCTGAGATTGCTCGAAGACAAAAATGGGGAGGTGCAGAATCTGGCTGTCAAATGGTGAGAGAGAGAGAGAGAGAGAGAGAGAGAGAGAGAGAGAGAGAGAGAGAGAGAGAGAGAGAGAGAGAGAGAGAGAGAGAGTAATAGGGGAGGTGATGTGTGTGTGTGTGTGTGTGTGTGTGTGTGTGTGTGTGTGTGTGTGTGTGTGTCAGAAAGAAAAAGTGATGAGTGTGTGTGAGAGAGAGAGAGAGAAAGAGAAAACTTCCTCAACCCTTCTCTTCTCCACCTCCACCTCTTCCACAGCCTGGGTCCACTAGTAAACAAAGTGAAGGAATTCCACGTATATTCCATTGTGGAGAGCCTTTGTGACCACATGGTGAGCGAGAGGGAGCAGCTGAGGGACATGTCATCGCTGGCCCTTAAGACAGTCATCAATGAGCTGCCAGCCTCTTCCACCGCCCTCGTGGCCAACATATGCAAGAGAGTCACCGATAGGCTGTCTGAGGCAATTGTCAGGGTGAGTGTGGGTCTGGGTGGGGCTGGAAGGGCGTGGAAGGGTGACTGTGTGTGTGTGGGCGTGGTGAGGGAAGGGTGTTGTGAGGGTGTGTGGGTTAGGGTAGTGAGGGAAGGGTGTGTGGGACTAGAAGGGGAAGGATGGACTAGTGTGTGCTGCGGGGCCTTGCTGTGGGTGTGTGTGGCCAGATGTACCTTACCACTAGAGACTGATGTGAATGTGTGAGTGTGCTGGCTGGTCTAGACTGCCCTGCGCGTCACTTGGAGGTGCATATACAGACACACAGACAGACGGACGCTAACCGAACCTCCTGTTTACAGCAAGAAGACGTCAGTGTACAGTTAGAAGCACTGGACATCCTGGGGGACTTGCTGGCACGGTTTGGCTCCCTCCTCATCTCCTTCCACCCAAATATCCTGGATGCTCTGTTGCCGCAGCTCGCCTCGCCCCGCCTGGCCGTCAGGAAGCGGACCATCATTGCCTTGAGTCACCTGGTTGTGTCCTGCTCCCCTCAGATTTATGCAAGGCTAATGGATTTCCTTATAGAAGAGCTGGCTAAAAATTCTTCCATGTCAACCACCAGGACTTATATTCAGTGCATTGCGGCCATCAGGTTTGTCTTGGGGTGGGGTTTTATTTATTTATTTATTTTATTTATTTATTTATTTATTTTATTTATTTATTTATTTGCATGTGTTTGTGTGTGTGTCTGAGAGGAGTGCTTGTTTGTGTGTTTGTGTGTGTTTTATTGATTTATTTTAGTGTTTTGTGGTTTGTTTGTGGTGTGTGTGTATGTGTGTGTGTGTGTGTGTGTGTGTGTGTGTGTGTGTGTGTGTGTGTGTGTGTGTGTGTGTTTGCATCTACAATCAACAAAATCAAATTACACACACAGACACTAAAAAAGAACATTTTAAAACACTAAATATTATTCAATTTTTAAACACCTATCTTAGCACAACACAGCCAGTCTCTCTCTCTCTCTCTCTCTCTCTCTCTCTCTCTCTCTCTCTCTCTCTCTCTCTCTCTCTCTCTCTCTCTCTCTCTCTCTCTCTCTCTCTCTCTCTCTCTCTCTCTCTCTCTCTCTCTCTCTCTCTCTCTCTCTCTCTCTCTCTCTCTCTCTCTCTCTCTCTCTCTCTCTCTCTCTCAACACACAACACTCAGTCTCTCCATCTCTGACTAACAAATCATTCTCTTTCTCACTCTCTCACCTCCCCCCTCTCTCTCTCTCTCTCTCTCTGCGGCAGCCGTCAAGCAGGACACAGGTTTGGGGAGTACCTGGAGCGGGTGATGCCCCTCATTGTGCAGTACGTGGCTGTGGATGATGACGAGCTGAGGGAGTACTGCATCTCTGCCTGCGAGGCCTTCACTCTGCGCTGCCCCAAGGAGATCACCCCACACCTCTCCACTGTCAGTATACCAAGCTTATCCTAACCTAACCTTACCTAACTTAACCATACCTAACCTAACTTAACCTAACCTAACTTAAACTAACCTTACCTAACTAAAACCATACCTAACCTAACTTAACCATACCTAACCTAATGCATCCTAAGCTAACCTAATCTAGCCTAACCTAACCGTACCTAACCTAACCTAACCTTACCTAACATTACCACATCTGTCACCCTTTTACAAATCATATATGTGTGTGAAGCATCAATAACCATCAACAACAACATAAAATACCCATGAAATATCTCTTGTACTTATGATTCAGTAACTTTGACACGCCTTCACCCCTTCACACCCCTTTGTAGACAGTTAAATTGTATCTGAAATCTTACAAATGTTTATAGATCATACAAGTAACTAAACACCACTTTATCTCTCTCTCTTCTCCTCCCAGATCGTTGAAATGTGTCTTAAGTACATTACCCACGATCCCAACTACAACTATGATGACTATGATGATGACGAGGGCCAGATGGACATGGACGAGGATGATGACGGGGAGGAAGATGATGAATACTCCGACGATGATGACATGTCCTGGAAGGTGAGCGTTTGGGGCCCTCTCCTTTTCCTCCCAGGTGTGAAAATAAGCAGGTATCTTCTTTAATCTATACCTCAGCCTTTTGCCGTCCTCCCAGGTGTGAAAGCAGGCAGGTATCTTCGTTAACCTTTCCTCGTTCTTGTCTTGTCCCAATAGCCGTGAGCCTAAGCTATGCAAATCACTAGTATCATAAGCCTATTGCTGTTCAGAGGGGCCTTGTGTCTCTCAGCCAACCACTGCTTAGGAGAAGCATTGTATGTATGTATGTATGTATGTATGTTATTATCAGTACCTTATCTGTCTTGCCTTGTCAGGTGCGTCGTTCCTCTGCCAAGTGCTTGGAGGCTGTCATTTCCACCAGACACGAGATGCTCATTGAGTTTTACAAGACAGTCTCCCCACAGCTCATCAACAGGTTCAAAGGTACTGCTGTCACCTGTAGTTTGTGTGTTTTCAAGGCTGTGCAATTCAAACGGGTTCTCTGTAACTCAAACAGACTCAAAATTGGTGTGTTTAGTTTGAGTTTGTGTGTTTTTCAAGGCTATGCAATTCAGATGGGTTCACTGCAACTCAAACAGGTTCAAAATTGGTGTGTTTTGTTTGAGTTTGTCTGTTTTCAAGACTGCACAATTCAGACAGATTCTAATTTAAGTTTCTGCAACTCAAACTGGTTCAAAATTGGTACGTTTAGCTTGAGTTTGCTTGTTTTCAAGGCTGTGCAACTCAAACAGGCTCAAAATTGGTGTGTTTTGTCTGATTTTAAGTGTACACAACTCAAACAGGTTCTAATTTAAGTTTCTGCAACTCAGACAGGTTCAAAATTGATGTTTAGTTTGATTTCATGTGTTTTTAAGTGTGCACAACTCAAATAGGTTCAAAAGTACTATTATTTCAAGTTTGGTTTTTTAGTCTATACAAGTCAGAAATTACTGTTTACATCAAGTTTGTCTGTTTTCAAGTCCACACAAAACAAACAAGTTCAAAATTTCTGTTCTTACTTCAGTTTTATTTAATTTACATCTCCAGAAATCAAGACAGGTGAATCACTGTTCGTATCTCAAGTTTGTGTGTCTCCAAGCCTTGTTTAACCCTTCACAAGTCAAAAACAGGGTCACAATTTCTATTCCCACCTCATATTTGTCAATTTTTAAACCCACACAAGTCAGACAGGTTAAAAAAGACAATTATAAACCTTTCTTTAACTGCCTACCAACTCAAACAGGACCAAAATTACCATTCTTCATATTAATCTATTTTCAACTTGACCTGACCCGGCAGAGAGGGAGGAGAACGTGAAGGTGGATATTTTTCACGCCTACATGGCCCTGCTGAGACAGACGCGTCCCTCCCTTAGCCTCAGCCTGGACCCAGATGCCATGGAACAAGAGGAAAGCACTATTTCTATGTTAAAACAGCAGGTGTGTGTGTGTGTGTGTGTGTGTGTGTGTGTGTGTGTGTGTGTGTGTGGGGGGGATAGATAGAAGTTTAAAGTTTTCTCTCTCTATCTAGACTAAAAAGAGTATTAGGCAAGGCTGAATGAACTGGTTGTTTCATAAAGTCTTGTTCTCTGTCTATCCTGTCCTATCTCTCTCTCTCTCTCTCTCTCTCTCTCTCTCTCTCTCTCTCTCTCTCTCTCTCTCTCTCTCTCTCTCTCTCTCTCTCTCTCTCTCTCTCTCTCTCTCTCTCTCTCTCTCTCTCTCTCTCTCTCTCTCTCTCTCTCTCTCTCTCTCTCTCTCTCTCTCTCTCTCTCACACACTCCCTCTCTCTCAGGTGCCAGCTCTGGTGAAGTCCGTGCACAGACAGATGAAGGAGAAGAGCATCAAGACACGTCAGGGTTGCTTCGCCCTCCTGACAGAGCTGGTCCAGGTGTACCCAGGCGCCCTCACCCACCACATCCCTGCCCTCATTCCTGGCATACAGTTCTCCCTTGGGTAAGCTTATTAACGCGTGTGTGTATGTATGTGTGTGTCAGACAGCAACTTACACTCCAGCATTTACTAAACGTACCATCTTTCTTTTGCAACTCAGGGATAAAAACAGCAGCAGCAACATGAAGATCGATACCCTGGCCTTTGTTCACTGCCTGCTGGTGCATCACAGTGGAGAGGTCTTTCACCAGCACATAGGGGAACTGCTGCCCCCTGTGGTGACCTGCGTGGCTGATCCCTTCTACAAGATTACCGCTGAGGCCTTGCTTGTCCTCCAGCAGATCGTGAAAGTCATCAGACCATTGGGTGAGGAGTCATGCAGGCTTGTTTTGGTTTTGGGCTTTGTTTTGGTTTTGGGGTGACTTTGGGTGTTTTGAAGTGCTTTTGGGTGTTCTGGGGTGTTTTTGGGGTGATTTGGGGTATTTTAGGGTGTTCTGGAATGTTTTGGAGGTGTTTTGGGTTGATTTGGGGTGTTTTGGGGGTGTTTTAGGGTGTTATGGAGTGTTTTAGGGTTTTTTGGGGGTGTATTAGAGTATTTTGGGGTGTTTTGGGGATGTTTTGGGGTGTTTTGAAGTTGTTTCATTAGTCACCCCTTGAAAAATTAATAAATAATAGCATCTTCTGTGTGCCTTGACCTCACCAGACCAAGATAAACACACATTTACTAACCCCACTGGAAGAACACTAAAAAAACCCTCTCCTGGATAACATAACACTGTCTTCCCCCCTCACAGACCTGGCCTCCTCGTTTGACTTCACTCCATACACCGGTGACCTGTATCACTGCACACTGGCCAGGCTGAGGGCGGCCGACCTGGACCAGGAGGTGAAGGAGCGGGCCATTGCTTGCATGGGACAGATCATCTCACACCTCGGCGACCATTTGCAGGTAACACTGAGAGAGAGAGTGGGGGGGTTGTCTGTCCGAGTATAAGGGATGAAGGATTGAAAATACTGGTTAACTCTTGCATTGCTTACCTTTCATCCATTTCTCACATCTTGGCGACTATTTGCAGGTAACACTGGGGGAGAGAGAGAGGGGGGGTTCTGTCTAAGATAAAGAAAGGGATGAAGGATTGAATATACTGGTTAACTCTTTAATTTTCCTTGTTTGTCATCTCCTCACCTTGAAAACAATGGTTGACTTCAATTTTCCTTGCAGGGCGAACTGGGCACCTGTCTCCCCATCTTCCTGGACCGTCTGCGCAACGAGATCACCCGTCTCACAACAGTCAAGGCACTCACGAAGGTGGCCGCCTCACCGCTGCGGATCGACTTGCGGTCCATTCTTGGCGAGGCTCTACCTGTGCTGGCCTCCTTCCTACGCAAGAACCAGAGGGCGCTCAAGCTGGCCACACTCACCCTGCTGGACACTGTGGTCACAAACTATTCCACAGCTCTTAGTCCTCAGATGCTGGATAAGGTGAGGGAGAGGCTTGGTGGGCTCATGAAAGGAGACATTGATGACTGACTGAGTGAGTGAGTGAGTGAGAGAATGAGAGAAAAGTTAGGTCAATTTGTTTGTGTGGAAATGAAAGGAGAAAATGATGAGTGAGGGAATGAGAGAAGGAGTCTTATTAATTTGTTTGTGTGGAGGTGAAAGGAGAGAGTGATGAGTGAATGAGAAACAAAAAATAAATAAATAAATAGTGATAAGTGAATGAGAGACAAAAAAAAAAGATACCTTACCTGATTGACACAGCAAGTTAGATAAGACCCGTTTATGAAGCCACCACGATGTGACAACTGTTCCCAGCTCCACACCTGGCACAGAAGCACCGTGCCTCACTGCCAGACACCAACACGACACAGACACATCTAGGTGGCTACATTTGAGTCACAGCAGGCCACAGCGACCTCACCATGCCAACATCATGTGAGGGGGGACTTGGGGGTGTTTGGGCTCAGGAACAAAGGATAATATGACCTAAGTACCTGAAATTGAGTTTGACCCCAAATTTAACCTGACCTAACCTAACCTAACCTAACCAAACCTTATCAAACCATACCTTACCCATTGCCAAACCAAACCCACTCCCTAGTCATCCCTACTTTACCCTACCCACCCTCAGCCACTCCCAAACCTAGCCTAACATACCCTACCCACCCCCAACTACCCCCAAATCTAACCTAACACACTGTACTCTTTTCCAGGTGCTTGTTGAGCTGCCCCCCTCATCAATGAATCAGATTTGCATATTGCACAGCTCTGCCTCACCCTGCTCACCTCCACTGCCAAGCTTCACAAATCCTCCCTCGGCAACTTCCTCCAGCTGACCATGCCTGATGTGATGGCCTTGGTACGCTCTCCTCTTCTGCAGGGTGAGTATGTGGGGCTTCGTCAGTTTGTTTGTGTGTTTGTTTTGTTTTCGTATATTGTTTTGTTCCTGTGTTTGTTGTCTTTTTTTTTCACTCAATTACTTTAGTTTCATTTTTCCATGTTTTTTTTTTTTTTTTTTTTTTTTTTTTTTTTTTTTTTCATCTTCATTCATCTCTTTTCCCCCTTTCTCGTTCTGCGTCTCCTGTAATCTTGCAGTTTTTTCCTCTCATTCTCACTCTATTCATCACTTTTATCCTTTCACTTCTTACTCATATCCTTTGCTCATCCATGCCTTACTCCTTCACCATTTCTCCACCATTTCCCTACCCATTCCACCCCTGTAGTCTCACCCATTCTTTCTACTGCAGGAGGAGCACTGAAGGCCATGCAGGACCTGTTTGAGGCAGTGGTGAGGGCGGGTCTACCTGGACTTGGCTATCAGGATATTTTGACACACCTCCTTGCCCCTCTCGTCTCCCCCCAGGCCTCCAGTATTCATAAGCAGGTGAGAAATTGGTGTGTGTGTGTGTGTGTGTGTGTGTGTGTATGTGTGTGTGTGTGTTGATTGGGAAGTTAATGTAATGTAACTTTTTTTCTCTCTTTTCCTTTCTTTCTTTTTCTTTCTTTCTCTTCCTGCCATTTCCTCTCCCTCATTCTCTCTCTCTCTTCTTCCCTTTCTCCTCCTCTTCCTGTCTTTCTTCCATTATCTCTTCCTATTTCCTCCTATTTCTCCCTCCCTCTTCTACCTCCCTGTTTTCTCCCTCTCTGTCTCCCTTCCTCCCTCCCACCTTTCTTCCAATCCAACCTCATTCCTTCCCTTCTCTTTCTCTCTCCCTCTCTCTTCCTCTCTCACCCCCTCCCTCTCTCTCTCTCCAACAGGCTTACCACTCGATGGCGAAGTGTGTGGCAGCCCTGACTTTAACACACCCCAGCGAGGCAGTTGGTGTGGTGAACCGGTTCCTCATGGATGTGACCAACCCACGTTCCCCCACAGTGCAGTCCTTCTCCCTCCTGGCCATTGGGGAGATCGGCAAGCATATGTGAGTGTGGGGTGGGGAAGGGGGAGGGTGAGGGTGTGGGGGGTGTTTGTGAGTGTGTGTTTGTTTAGTCTTGTTTCTGTGGTTAGAGATGTTAAGATTGCTGTTACCATTATCATCGCCACTGCCACCACCATCACCACAGCCTGACACATTCAAATATCCTTCCTTCCTTCCTTCCTTCCTTCACCACCACCACCACCACCACCACTAGCTCAAACCTCATCCTTCCTTTCCTTTCAGAGACCTAAGTGGAATCCCCCAGCTGAAGGACGCGGTGGTGGCGTCCTTCAGCTCACCATCAGAGGAGGTGAAGTCAGCTGCGTCCTATGCGCTGGGCCACCTCAGCTGCGGGAACCTCCAGGAGTACCTTCCCTTTGTCCTGTCGGAGATCGAGGCGAACCCCAAAAGACAGTACCTTCTTCTGCATTCCCTTAAAGAAGTGGGTTTGGGGTGATGGGGATGTGGGTGATGGGTATTGGGGTCTATGGTTGGTGCCTGGGGTGATGGGTGCTGTTTATGTGTGTGTGTGTTTGTTTGTTTGTTTGTTTTGTTTTGTTTATATTTTTATTTATTTTTTTCTGTCTCAATGTCTTTCTCTGATTTTTTCTTCTTTTTTTCTTGCTCTCTATTGGTGTTTCTGTTATTCATTGTCTGTCTTTGTATGTGTGTTTTTATCGTTTTTTTTTCTGTCTATTTCTCTCTTTCTATATCTGTTTTTCATTGTTTTTCTGTTTGTTATAATTTTTCCATGTCACTTTCTTTACATCTATTATTTGCTATGTCTCTCTCTCTCTCTGTCTATCTCTCTCTCTCTCTCTCTCTCTCTCTCTCTCTCTCTCTCTCTCTCTCTCTCTCTCTCTCTCTCTCTCAATTTTTTACAACATATCTTTGTCTCTTGCTGTCCATCTCTCTTTATTTTTCTGCACCTATCCTTAACTATGCATAACTCCCTTACATAGCAAACACCCCATCTTTTCTTTTTCATCATATATAACAACCTTCTATAATTGCCAGCCTGTTTTTCTGCTATCTCAGTTCACTAACACCCCATCTCTTCTTTTTCATCAGATATAACAACCTTTTATAATTGCCAGCCTGTTTTTCTGCTATCTCAGTTCCCTAACACCCCATCTCTTCTTTTTCATCAGATATAACAACCTTCTTTAATTGCCAGCCTGTTTTTCTGCTATCTCATTTCACTAACACCCCATCTCTTCTTTTTCATCAGATATAACAACTTTCTATAATTGCCAGCCTGTTTTTCTGCTATCTCAGTTCACTAACACCCCATCTTTTCTTTTTCATCAGATATAACAACTTTCTATAATTGCCAGCCTTTTATTATGCTATCTCAGTTCATTAACACCCCATCTTTTCTTTTTCATCAGATATAACAACTTTCTTTAATTGCCAGCCTGTTTTTCTGCTATCTCAGTTCCCTAACACAGATATAACAACCTATAATTGCCAGCCTTTTTTTCTGTTATCTCAATTCTCTAACAAACACACAACTTCTCCCCCTACAGATCATCAGCCTTCAGAGCAAGAGTGCAGAGGGCGTGAAGGTCCTGCAGGGTTTCGTGAGTGACATTTGGGCACAGCTGTTTCGCCATACAGAGTGCATGGAGGAGGGGACCAGGAACGTCGTAGCCGAGTGTCTTGGTAAACTGACCCTAATCAACCCCTCTGCTCTACTCCCGAAGCTCCAGGAGTCCCTGAAAACAGACTCCCCCATGATGCGTACCACTATTGTCACTGCCATTAAGTTCACCATATCAGACCAGGTGAGGGAAGGACGGTGAGAGAGAGCCTTTTAATTAACCCCAAAAATGGAAGACAAATGTATCTCAACACACCCATAACCTTGTCTTACTTTCTCCTCCTCTCTGTGCTTGCCAAACACAGCCAAACACACCTCAGACACAGCCAGACACAGCCAGACACATGCCAAACACACCTAAACACATCCAAACACACCCAAACACAGCCTAACACACCCAAACACAGCCAAACACACTCAGACACAGCCAAACACATGCCAAACACACCTAAACACATCCAAACACACCCAAACACAGCCTAACACACCCAAACACAGCCAAACACAGCCAGACACAGCCAAACACACCCAAACACATGCCAAACACAGCCTAACACAGCCTAACACACCCAAACACACCCAAACAAACCCAAATACACCCAAACACAGCCTAACACAGTCTAACACAACACTGCCTCCTCTGCAACACAAGCCAAACACAGCCTAACATGCCCCACACAAACACTAGTAATACAATTACAGTGTCTTTCAAGAAGGATTTACTTCCATAAACATTGCTAAACACCCCCACACCATCCACAGTTCTCTGATGCAACCGTAACCTAACTTAACCTAGCCTAACCTAACCTAACGTAACCTAACCTAACGCGTCATCTCTCCACAGCCCACAGCCATCGATAGCTTACTGCGACACAGCATTGGCGACTTCCTCTCCACCTTACAAGATCCTGATTTAAATGTCCGTCGTGTGGCCCTCGTCGCCTTCAACTCCGCAGCCCACAACAAGCCCTCCCTCGTGCGTGACCTCCTTGACACCATCCTGCCTCAGCTCTATAATGAAACTAAAGTCAGGGTAAGCTCATTTGTTTGTTTGTTTGTTTGTTTGTGGGAGGTGTATTCAACTTGTGAGGAAGAGATGATGACAGTTTGTTTATTTGTTTGTTAGGTTCCTACATGTTACTTTTTGCCTTCCTCCTTCTCCTAGTCCTCCTCATCATTGTTCCTGGCCTCTTACCCAATAGGAAGAGGCCCAAACACTGCCTTTACCCCCACACAAACTCACCACAGCCTATCTCCTCTTATGCCTACAAAAAAAGCAGATTCATGAGATAGAAATGCGTTTCGTTGCTATTTTCCTCCTCCTAGGCCTCCTGATCCATTTTCCAGCCCTTTTACCCAATAGGAAGAGGCCCAAACACTGCCTTTACCCACACACAAACTCATCACAGCCTATCTCCTCTTATGCCTACAGAAAGAGCTGATTCGTGAAGTAGAAATGGGTCCGTTCAAACACACAGTGGATGACGGGCTGGACATCCGTAAGGCAGCGTTCGAGTGCATGTACACCCTCTTGGAGACCTGCCTGGACCGTGTGGACATCTATGTGTTCCTGGAGCATGTGGAGGGCGGGCTGAGGGACCACTATGACATTAAAATGCTCACTTATCTCATGTTGACACGTCTTGCCCACCTATGTCCCCAGGCTGTGCTGCAAAGGTGAGACTAGTGGTTTGTCTGTGGTTTGTCTGGTTTGTCTGTGGTTTGTCTGGTTTGTCTGTAGTTTGTCTGTGGTTTGTCTGGTTTGTCTGTAGTTTGTCTGGTTTGTCTGTGGTTTGTCTGGTTTGTCTGGTTTGTGTGTGGTTTGTCTGGTTTGTCTGTGGTTTGTCTGTGGTTTGTCTGTGGTTTGTCTGTGGTTTGTCTGGTTTGTCTGTGGTTTGTCTGGTTTGTCTGGTTTGTCTGTGGTTTGTCTGGTTTGTCTGTGGTTTGTCTGGTTTGTCTGTGGTTTGTCTGTGGTTTGTCTGGTTTGTCTGTGGTTTGTCTGGTTTGTCTGGTTTGTCTGTGGTTTGTCTGGTTTGTCTGTGTTTTGTCTGGTTTGGTTTGTCTGTGGTTTGTCTGGTTTGTCTGTGGTTTGTCTGGTTTGTCTGTGGTTTGTCTGGTTTTGTCTGGTTTGTCTGTGGTTTGTCTGGTTTGTCTGTGGTTTGTCTGTGGTTTGTCTGGTTTGTCTGTGGTTTGTCTGTTTGGTTTGTCTGTGGTTTGTCTGGTTTGTCTGTTTGGTTTGTCTGTGGTTTGTCTGGTTTGTCTGTGGTTTGTCTGGTTTGTCTGTGGTTTGTCTGTTTGGTTTGTCTGTGGTTTGTCTGGTTTGTCTGGTTTGTCTGTGGTTTGTCTGGTTTGTCTGTGGTTTGTCTGTGGTTTGTCTGTGATTTGCCTGGTTTGTTTGTGGTTTGTCTGGTTTGTCTGTGGTTTGTCTAGTTTGTCTGTGGTTTGTCTGTCTGGTTTGTCTGTGGTTTGTCTGTGGTTTGTCTGTCTGGTTTGTCTGTGGTTTGTCTGGTTTGTCTGTGGTTTGTCTGTCTGGTTTGTCTGTGGTTTGTCTGGTTTGTCTGGTTTGTGGTTTGTCTGGTTTGTCTGTGGTTTGTCTGGTTTGTTTGTGGTTTGTTTGTGGTTTGTCTGGTTTGTCTGTGGTTTGTCTAGTTTGTCTGTGGTTTGTCTGTCTGGTTTGTCTGGTTTGTCTGTGGTTTGTCTGTCTGGTTTGTCAGGTTTGTCTGTGGTTTGTCTGGTTTGTCTGTGGTTTGTCTAGTTTGTCTGTGGTTTGTCTGTCTGGTTTGTCTGTGGTTTGTCTGGTTTGTCTGTGGTTTGTCTGGTTTGTCTGTGGTTTGTCTGTCTGGTTTGTCTGTGGTTTGTCTGTGGTTTGTCTGTCTGGTTTGTCTGTGGTTTGTCTGTCTGGTTTGTCTGTGGTTTGTCTGGTTTGTCTGTGGTTTGTCTGGTTTGTCTGGTTTGTCTGTGGTTTGTCTGGTTTATCTGTGGTTTGTCTGTGGTTTGTCTGGTTTATCTGTGGTTTGTCTGTGGTTTGTCTGGTTTATCTGTGGTTTGTCTGTGGTTTGTCTGGTTTATCTGTGGTTTGTCTGTGGTTTGTCTGGTTTGTCTGTGGTTTGTCTGTGGTTTGTCTGGTTTATCTGTGGTTTGTCTGTGGTTTGTCTAGTTTGTCTGTGGTTTGTCTGGTTTATCTGTGGTTTGTCTGTGGTTTGTCTAGTTTGTCTGTGGTTTGTCTGGTTTGTCTGTGGTTTGTCTGGTTTGTCTGTAGTTTGTCTGGTTTGTCTGTGGTTTGTCTGTGGTTTGTCTGGTTTGTCTGTGGTTTGTCTAGTTTGTCTGTGGTTTGTCTGGTTTGTCTGTGGTTTGTCTAGTTTGTCTGTGGTTTGTCTGGTTTATCTGTGGTTTGTCTGTGGTTTGTCTAGTTTGTCTGTGGTTTGTCTGGTTTGTCTGTGGTTTGTCTGGTTTGTCTGTGGTTTGTCTGGTTTGTCTGGTTTGTCTGTGGTTTGTCTGGTTTGTCTGTGGTTTGTCTAGTTTGTCTGTGGTTTGTCTGGTTTGTCTGTGGTTTGTCTAGTTTGTCTGTGGTTTGTCTGGTTTGTCTGTGGTTTGTCTAGTTTGTCTGTGGTTTGTCTGTGGTTTGTCTGGTTTGTCTTGTGGTTTGTCTGTGGTTTGTCTGGTTTGTCTGTGGTTTGTCTGGTTTATCTGTGGTTTGTCTGTGGTTTGTCTGGTTTGTCTGTGGTTTGTCTGGTTTGTCTGTGGTTTGTCTGGTTTGTCTGGTTTGTCTGTGGTTTGTCTGGTTTGTCTGTGGTGTGTCAGTTTCTTGGTGTCTGGAAGGTGTGATCTATGTTTCTGTCTGTTTCTCTGTCCCCAGGTTGTGTTGCAGAGGTAAGGAAGTGTGTCGGTCTATCTGTCTGTCTATATATGGAGACAAGGCGCCACACACAAACACATAGATACACACACACACACACACACACACACACCACAGCTGGCCACACACCCACAGCAAGGCTCCACAACACAGTAAAGAAAGAGAAACACAGGAATATTCAAGCCAACCAAACCAAACCAAACCAAACCAAACCAAACCAAACCCAACCCAGCCTAACCCAACCCAACCTAACCCAACCCAACCTTACAGGCTGGAGCGACTGGTGGAACCCTTGCGTACAACAGTGACAACCAAAGTGAAAGCCAACTCAGTCAAACAGGAGTACGAGAAACAGGACGAACTGAAGAGATCTGCAATGAGAGCTGTGGCCGCCCTTCTTACAATCCCCGACGCCGACAAAAACCCACAGCTTTCGGAATTCGTAGCCCACATCAAGTCCACCCCAGAGCTGCAGTCCTTGTTTGAGAGCATCCAGCGCGACGCCTGCCCCACTCACGACGCCATGATGGACTTAAGTTGAATGGGTCTCGGCTGTGGGTGTCTCTGCGTCCCTGCCAAGCTGTTTGTGTGTAGAGGGAGGTGATAATGAGGTGTAAGGAAGGTTTAAGTAAAGCTCTTGCTGTTGTTGCTGCTGGTGGCCCCTGTTAGAGAGAGAGAGAGTGAGATAGAGAGGGAGAGAGGGAGGGAGAGGTGGGGGAAGGTACCTTGAGATAGAGGTATTTCATAAAGAGAGAGAGAGGGAGAAGAGGGAAGGAAAGGAGTTTAAAAGTACTTATTTCTTTCTCTCTCCTTCCTCTTGTGAATTTGAAAGAGGGAGAGGAAAAAAGTTTAAAAGTACTAATAATTTCTTTCTTTTCCTCTTTCTCTTATGGCTTAGAAATAGAGAGAGAGAGAGAGAGAGAATCATAGGTCAATCTCTCTCTCTCTCTCTCTCTCTCTCTCTCTCTCTCTCTCTCTCTCTCTCTCTCTCTCTCTCTCTCTCTCTCTCTCTCTCTCTCTCTCTCTCTCTCTCTCTCTCTCTCTCTCTCTCTCTCTCTCTCTCTCTCTCTCTCTCTCTCTCTCTCTCTCTCTCTCTCTCTCTCTCTCTCTCTCTCTCTCTCTCTCTCTCTCTCTCTCTCTCTCTCTCTCTCTCTCTCTCTCTCTCTCTCTCTCTCTCTCAAACCAGAGAGAGAGAGAGAGAAAGTCTAAAATGAAGAGAAGAAAGAGAAGCTGAAAGATTTAAACTATAACTTCCTCCTCCTCCTCCTCCTCCTCCTCCTCCTCCTCCTCCTCCTCCTCGCAGCATATAGTGAGTCGAGGGAGTAAAACTGGTGATTTTGTGATTTAAAGTGTATTTCCAATGTAATGAAAAGAAAATGGGACTTCTTGGGGTGGCTGCAGTTTTGTGACCGGCAATAGTGAAAATAGGAAAAATATTGAGGGAATGGGGAAAAAATAATGTGACTTTTTATTCTTTCGAGTTTAAGGAAGGGCAGTGTAAAAATTTTGTGACGACCTTGAATGCAAAAAAATAGGTGAAAGCTGAAAAAGATAATATAAAAGTTGATTTTTTTTTTCGAAAACGGAAAGTTAAAAAAGAAAAAACAAAACGCTAGAAATGAGTGGAAAAAAGAGCCTAACTGAATTTATTGCAGTATTTCCTGTTTGAGATACTGGCGGAAAAAAAAATTATATATATATATATATATATATATATATATATATATATATATATATATATATATATATATATATATATATATATATATATATATATATATATATATATATATATATATATATATATATATATATATGACCGAATTTATTTCAGTATATCAATAAAAAAAAAGTGGAGAAATAATGATGAAAAAAAAATATTAGAACAAAACACGTGCAAGATTTGCAAATTATAACTTTTTTATTGTTTTGAATGTTCTCGTTTTCTCCTTCCCGTTTTTTTGTTTCGTGAATTGAATGGGGGGACTGATGAAGAAGCAGCTTGTTATGCTTAAAATAAATATAAAAAAAGAAAGAAAAAAATATATGGCCCATTTTTTAAACTTAGCACAGTAGAAAGAAATGCTTGAAGGAAATTAATGGTTCTTGAGTGTGTGCGTGCGTGTGTGTGTGTGTGTGTGTGTGTGTGTGTGTGTGTGTGTGTGTCCCCCATCCCCCTTCCGCGCAAAAAAAAAATAATAATAATGTAAAAAAATCGCATTAGTATTTCTTTTTTCGTCGCGTATAAGCAAAAGAAATGTGATGGTGATTGGAATAAAAAAAAAAGCAAATGAACGACTCTCTCTCTCTCTCTCTCTCTCTCTCTCTCTCTCTCTCTCTCTCTCTCTCTCTCTCTCTCTCTCTCTCTCTCTCTCTCTCTCTCTCTCTGATAACGATAAAATGGCATGTTGATATCTAGAAATTAATGAACTTGTAAAGATAGTAAAAAACATTTCATATTCTCATTCTCTTTATTGTAACCAAAATAATAATAATAATAATAATAATAATAATAATAATAATAGACATACAATAATAATAGCAATAGTACTTCAG